>NC_048903.1:7211180-7275496 GCF_011077185.1 Oxyura jamaicensis | reverse complement strand
TATTATCATTATTATTTTCTATCTTAATAAACTGCCTTTATCTCAACCCACAGGCTTCACTTTCCCGTTTCTCTCCCCCATCCCAGAGAGGGAGGGGGGAGGGTGAGCGAACGGCTGTGTGGTGTTTAGCTGCCAGCCGGGTTAAACCACAACAATATTATGTCTTGTCCTTCAGTACAGCAATCAGTTCCTAAGTCCTTCAATTGAGAGCAGTGCATATGGAATGAGGTATATATGTGATGCAAGGGAAATGATTAGATATATTCAAAGTAGCGAATCCTGGATTAGAAATCCTGAGTTGTTTTCATGATGGTTCTGCTGATATACTGTAAGCCTGGGGACAGCAACGTTACTAATTTCAAGCCGTCATTGTGAAGTACCTTGATCTTATTTTATGGAGATACTGAATTATTTCATGTTCATACAAGTGAAAGAAAGAGCAGAGCTGGGGGACAGTGGAAAAACTTAAGTGAGTTTTATAGGTATGAAATAAACGTATCTCTGAAGTGCTTGATTTTTTTGAAGAAATATGTCTTGCCTAAGACCCATATTGCAAAATGATTAAATATTCTTGTCAACAAGGAGGTCATTGCTATCTATCCTTTCAGTCTTTGAAAGATATGGAATTAATGGGGCTCTTTATGTGCTTAATGTGGAAGAGGTGGTTTTGTACCCTACTGAACTGAGATCTAAAGCCCATCTGTTTTAGTCACTGAAAATTCCGTGAGGTCTAACTGCTGTGTCAGTCCAGCATCAGAGAGTGGAAGCAGGAGACTCTGCAGAGCTCAGGTAACAGACACAGATTTATGAGGTGGGAATCACAGTTGTACCATGCCATCTGGGATAGTGTGCACTATCTCGTACCATATACCATGTTGATGCAGCTCTCTGTCAGTCAGATTTGTACAGCATCCATCACAAAGTTTTAGTGCGTAAAGCTGTGCGAAGCAGCTACAAACTGCTAGGCTACCAACTTCAGGTTTGATTTTATAAGAAGGGAATATCAAATGTGAACACAAGGAAGGTACTGTCCCTTTTCTATACAGTTGCAAGGCCACTACTGGAATGCTACTTTTAGGCCATCTACCATTTAAGGAGGATGAAATCTTAAATAAATAAATAAATCAGAGAGATACTTTAACAGAGAAGCTTAATAAGTTAAGTGGTGGCTTGGTCTTGGCAGTGATCACAGGGGAAGGATTTTTCTCATTTTAGGCAACTCTTCAATCTAATAGGTAAAGATATAGCAGCAGCTGGTCTGAAACTGCTATTACAAGCAGGATGCAAATTCTAACAACGTAACTATTGAAACACTTAGCTGTGGAGGTGGTCGGTTCTCTTTTATAGCAAGTCTTTAAATCACGGCTGAATTCCTTTCCAGGCAATACAGTGCATCTCAGATACTGCAGACTTGATGCAGAAGTTGCTGGTGAGATGCATAGGAGGTCAGATCACGTGGCCATTGTCCCTTCTGATCTAAAAGCTTCTGAGTTGGAAGCACAGAATTCTCTTATTATCTTAATGCTAGCGTGTTTCTCAATGTGCCAAGAGATTCAGCTAGTCAGAAAAAAGTTCAAAACAGCTGTTGCTTAAATGTCATCTGATTATATTCTGATTATATTTAAGCAGAAAACAATTTAGAGGAGTAAAGTACTATCTAGACATCCTAATCAAGATGTGTCCCTATTGTACTGGACACTTAGTTTGTGCAGTAAAATACAGTCCTGGATATTGGGAATTGCTTCTAGAAATTGAAAGGGATTTTAAATCACTCGTTGAAATTTTCTGATACGGTTCCAGAATGAGTTAAACTATTTTTAATGACCAGAGGGACTAGTCATTTCTGAAGAAGGGAAGAAAATTACAGCCTGGAGAATAAACATGATGAGATTGGTAATTTTTTTTTATTTTTTTATTTTATTTTATTTTTTTTATTTTTTAATGAAAAGATTCAGATTGAGTGAATTTATCAATAAACATGATGAGTAAATGTTTAACCTTTAGGTTTGGTTTGTGTTCACATTCCAAACTAATATAATTAGAGAAGCTTAAACATATGTGAGTGTTGAACATATGTTTACAGAGTACTTATGTTTAACATCAGGAAGTTCACAAAACATTTTTCCATATTCCTGTGTTAAGTAGTCTTTTGCGTTAGTATTTTCTAAATGTCATGTTGAATAGTACATTAAATTCTAGGTTCTTTCTAAGTTGTCTGAGGTGGCTGTTTTACAGAGAAGATTTTTTTCTCAGCTATAGTAATTTCTTGCACTTAACCATTGTTATTATTTCCATGTATCTTTCTACTGTGACATTTTCTAGTAGGCCAACAGATCAAGGTATTAATAAAATGCATGACTAAGCAAGTTTCTTACTGTAGCTATACTTGCACGTTTCAAAGTGCCAGCTTGCATAAACAGCCCTTGCTACTACGATTTCACCTTTGTATGGGATTACCTTTGTTCCAAGCATACCGAGTCAGTCAGTGATTAACCAGGCATTGGCTAACATAGTTCATTGCGTTATGCAATTTTAATATTGCACCTCTTTTCACCACTGGAGGGTATGGGGGTGGGGGGGGAAAGCAAGTTTCTGCAATCAGCATGTTCATCTGAACTCTCCATAGGCCTGAGTGCTCCCAGTCCTTCTCCCCAGCAGGCCTTTGCAGGAGTGAGCAAAGCAGTATTACTAGAGCAAAAGGAGCTAGACGCAGCACACCTGTAACCAGGGATGTTGCCTCCAGCTCTGCTGAACCCCATTACACTGCGCTAAACATTGCCCAGCATTTGTGGGTCCTGGGACCAGCCTCACCCCACAGCTGGCCCCATGAAAGGGCTGGGAGTGGATTTGGCTGTGGTCTGGGCACCACCACTTGGTGCTGAATCCTCGTGTTGCCAGAGCTTGAGGTGAAGTTCTGGGCCTTCACCCCTACACTGCTGCAGAGAGGTGTTTCTGCGTGTCTTCCATTGGGGTCAGGGCTGCCTGGAGCACTGGGGAGCCCCTGCCCCAACACCTGCCTGAAGACACAGGGCCTGTGCCGGCCAGGGGGGGCAGTGGGAGCAGGCACAGTGGGAATGAAGCACTTGCAACCAGCAAATGGAATCCCCAACGCTTTGCCTTTCACTACTTCCCCTTCTATTAATGGAGCCTAATGTTATTACAAACTCCTCTATAGCACTTCTGGAATTATTTATTTAACAGGCACACAAAAGGAAACCCCGAGCCCATTGCAAGTGCTCGCCTGCCATCTGGTGGCCCAGGCAGCCACGGCACAGCGCTGTCCCCGCGCCATCGCCCCCAGAAAGGGGAGCAAAACAGAACGAGCTTGGGCCGGGGCCCGGCGCCTGGCGCGGCGGCAGGCGGGGCCCCTGAGAGGGCCGGGCCGCTTGGCGGCCGGTGCCGCGGGGCCTCCCCTCCAGGCCCGGCCGGTCCCTCTCGGGTGCCCGTAGCGGGCGGAGCCGGGCCGTGGGCGGGCGGCGCGGCGGGGCGCGGCGAGGCGGGCGGCCATGGCGGCGGGCAGCGCCATCCAGATCCCCAGCCGCCTGCCGCTGCTGCTCACCCACGAGGGCGTCCTGCTGCCCGGCTCCACCATGCGGACCAGCGTGGACTCGCCGCGCAACATGCAGCTGGTGCGCAGCCGGCTCCTGAAGGGCACCTCGCTGCGCAGCACCATCATCGGCGTCATCCCCAACACCAGCGACCCCACGTCCGACTGCGACGACCTGCCCTCCCTGCACAGGTGCCACCGCCAGCTCGTCCCGGCTGCCGCCTCGCCCCGGCTGGCACCTCCGGGGAGCCGGGCCTCGGGGACGGGGCTTTGCTGCTCGCCCCCCCGGGGGCAGCCTCTCCCCGCCCCGGAGCTTCTCCGGAGGGGACGCGGTGACAGGGGCTGGGGGGGCTGGCGCCTGCCAGAAAGTCGGGAAAGCAAGACCGGGCTGTAAGAGAATAACGCGATTCGATAAAGTTCAGGGTCCTTTAGGCTCTACCCGTCATCGGTTTTTGTTGTGGTTTAATAAAAGTAATAGAGACCTAGGTTCCTAAAAGCTAATTGTATTTCAGTGGGATAAAGTACAAATAGAACTAACATGCTTTATTCCTTACAAAACTTTGTTGTATTAGTGGATTCAGTAACGTTTTGCAAGAATGTATTTTAATTCTGCTTAAGGAGGTAGTTTAATCATAGTTTAATCAGACAAATGTGAACTAAAATGTTAATTCTGGATGAGACAGACTATATCACTGAAGAGCAGTAGTTTACAAACACTCCGTTATCTAGTGCAAATAGTTCAAGCAGAAATGTAAGCATTCCTGTCCTGTTCCAAGATCCTTTAAGTTATTTATGAAAAAATTACTTGTTCCCCAAAAGGACATGTGTATTATATTGCTATTGTTAGTTTGTCAGTTACCTCATTCCTTTTCAAGTTTTAAGGCTTGGTTTTGTTAACCTGTGTGCAAAAGAGGTCATGTAATTCTGTTACCTCTGTTGAAAATGAACTATGACCTCGGAGGTCCTACAGTTGAGTTTCTTGTTGGTAAAGGACACGTGAACTGTTCTGTGGAAGGTGCCAAGTAATACAAAGATTTGATCTGTTTTTAGGATTGGCACTGCTGCTCTGGCAGTTCAGGTGGTTGGTAGCAACTGGCCCAAGCCCCATTATACATTGCTGGTTACGGGCCTCTGCCGATTCCAGATACTGCAGCTGCTGAAAGAGAAGCCGTATCCAGTTGCTGAAGTTGAACAGTTGGATCGACTTGAGCAGTTTACTAATCAGCATAAATCTGAGGAGGAGCTTGGAGAGTTGTCAGAGCAATTCTATAAGTATGCAGTACAGGTAAATTATTCTGATCCTATTAGTATATCAGTTTATTTCTGCTTGTACTTAGACTTTTCTCTTTGTTTCTTTTTTTTGCCTTTCTCTCCACCTCTATCATGTTTTTCAGTGACAGGTAGAGTTTCAGTTCTGATAGAAAATAATTTTTTGGCATAGCTTAAGGTTTCTGTGTTGGTTTCCAGGTTCTCAGTACAATTCATTGCAGGATGGGTCTAACACGCAGATATTAGTATTACAGTAGCTTGATACTGTTTCATATATAGTAATGCTATAAGTATACTCTAGTAAAAGGAACACTTGAATAAGTGTTTTTTCCAGGATTCATGATACACATAATTGATTTATTTACTTCTAAGTATTCATTATAGTATTTATTAATTTTAAGTATATTATTAAACGGGAAAAAATGTATAGGATCTTGATTATAAACAGTTGTCCCCAGGGTATATTGAATTTGTGTTTAAAGGAAGTGGAGAAGAAAAATTATAATAGCCTTAAGGTAACTGGCAATATTTGTAATCAGGTTGTTTGGGGGCTACTAAGAGATGTAGGCATTGAAAAAAGCACTGGGAACTATGATACTTTTGAACTTCTTGAACCAGTAGAAAGCCCAAAGTCTCAATTGTCCCATGCTGAGTTAGTGCCTCTTCTGCATGCAATTTTTTTCTGTTTTTGGTAAAGCATCTAGACATATTTCGTGCTAATATTTAAAGATGCACTGCTTTTTAGGTCAGATAGTTCCTTACATAATTTAAAAAGAAACATCAACAGCTACAAATATCGTTCATTGTGTGTTTGTTACAGTTGGTTGAGATGCTGGATATGTCTGTTCCTGCAGTTGCAAAGCTGAGACGTCTTCTGGACAACCTGCCTCGAGAAGCTTTGCCAGATATACTTACTTCTATTATCCGTACATCCAACCAAGAGAAGCTTCAGGTATTATGTTCTTAACCTATTTAAGGAGAATTAGGTGTTGGCTATTTTCTTGTAGTTAATCGCTTTTTAGATAATTTTGCAGTTGCTTACACATGATATTGAACAGCAATAATGTGCTAGAAAGTATTTGAGTTACAACTGATAGTGAATAGACTTAACAAATTTCGTGCTGTTGTTTAAAATATTTTTCCATATGTCTTTATGTCAGAATTCACCTAAAAGTTAATTATTAGTTAGCGTTGGGAACGGATCATTTTGTACAACAACCAGAAATAGAACATGGATTACCCCATCCCGTGGTAAAGATTATAAATCTGTCTTCAAGTTGTGTTGAAATCTTGCTTATCAGAGTTGACAGATCACGGTATATTTAATGCTAACAATTTCAGAATCAGGTACCCTTTAATCATTTTAAAAAACGTTTAAACGTGTGGCTTTTTAAATACTGAGGCACTAGTGAAATTTGCATCTTATGTCACAATAACGTTATATAAAAATAACGTTTATGTTAGGATACTTACTAGTCTTCCTATAGTTAATTGCTGGTTTTGTAAGTTGTGTTGTTCCTTTTCTTTTGTCACTGCCGGTGCTATGAACTCAACCTTGAATTGAGAACGTAACATAAATTGTTTCAGAGTGCAACAGATAAAAATAAATGCAGTACCTTGAAGTGAAGTTCTGCACTGTAGCACAACCTCCTGCTCGAGGAAGGTACATCAAAGAACAGATTGACCATGTCCAGTTTTTGTCTGAAGTGATACAGAAGAGAGCAAGCTGTGAAAGCTGTGGAAATAGAGCCGGATTCTACCTATCTCCACACATCAACATAATTAAACATGAAAATGAAATAATGTATAAAGTCAAAAAAAAAATAAAAAAAAATGCACAAGGTGATTTTTTCTGGGTTAGCTGAGGAGATCATGCTGTAGTTTGTTCAAGAGAGAGCTCCTTTCTGAGGCTCTGTAACTGAGAAATAGAATGCTGGTAGATGTTTGCTACAGAAAATGTAACTGAACTAAGAAGACACTTTAAAAACGGGACAGACTTTTGTTCTTTGAGGTCCTTTGTAGTTTTGGCATACAGGCCTTAAGGCTAGATTTTGTATGCTGTAATCTCTTTCATTTTCTTGCTACTTCCTTTTTTCCCAAACCATCTATTTCATAACAGTGATCAAAAAACAGTAACAGCATCAACAGGGTTTTCCTTCCCCACATTGATAATCCATTAGTGTGAACTTGTTGGTTTCTTATAACTCCGTGCTCTTAGATTTTAGATGCTGTTAGGCTGGAGGAGCGGTTCAAGATGACTATACCATTGCTTGTTAGACAAATTGAAGGACTGAAGCTGCTTCAGAAAACAAGAAAACCCAAACAGGATGATGATAAAAGGGTATGGACCTTTATATCTGGGATACTTAAATATCGTAAATAAGTATAAAGCTGCACTTTTACACAGGCTAATGAACATTCACAATTCTAATCTGTGAGAAGTGTTGATCTGTGGCCATGTCTCATGGTCATTCTGTATCAGCAGAGAACACCCAGCGGCAACTTTGGTTGTTCAGGTACCTAACAAAGAAACCATTCCTTTAAAGTTACCCAGGCATCAGTTCTATTAATCTGGGCATTTTCTGACTTTGAATAAATGCTCTTTTTTTTTTTTTTTTTTTTTTTTTTTTTTTTTTTTTTTTTTTTTTTAAGAATCATCTGATGACCAGTATACGTACATGGTTTGTGCATACCGTGCAGTGAAAGATGTACATTTTATTAATAGCAGTGAAGGTGAATGACAGCTTTTGAAATGCAGATGTGTGTTTGAAATGCAAATGTGTGTTGTGAAATGTAGTTGGATGAACTGGGGCAACCTAGACGTTTGCTGCATCTAATTATATATATGCAATTTAGAAATCAGGAAGTACTTGAGAAATGAAAACGAGTAAGAAAGATGACTTACCTGTTTTGTAAAGATTATTTTATTCTGCCCAGTATGATGGGCTGCAATGCTAAGCCATTCAAAATATCACAGTAACTCTTTTCAGTTTTGTCCTGGTCTTCTGTTACCTACTGGATAAGATGAGAAATGCACTTAGCGAATAATGTACAGTAAAATAAAAACTAATTTTATACCAGCAACACCTTTTCAAGTAATTTAGTGGATTAAAACCTGACTCTTTCTGTTAAGTGGGCTTTCCCAAAATCTTGCATGTTTTTCTCATGGTTTCTATTCAAAGTCCAAGTACCCACCTTCTTCAAAAAAAAAAAAAAAAACAAAAAATGGTGCTATTCTCTGGCTTTCTGTTATCTATTTCATAGGTTGTAGCTATTCGTCCTAACAGAAGAATCAATCACATTCCAAGCACGACAGAAGATGAGGAGGAGGAAGAAGATCATGATGATGTTGTCATGCTGGAAAAAAAGATAAGAACATCCAGTATGTCAGAACAAGCTCTTAAAGTTTGTCTTAAGGAAATAAAGAGGTAGGAGACTTTCAGATGAGGGTTTCATTTCTTTCTTTTAGAAAGAAATATTGTATTAGCCTTTTATGTTATTATGTATTTGTGTTGGTTGTGTTTTAGAAACAATCTTTAGAATTTTGGTAAAGTGCTACTTTTTGCTTATAAATTTCATCATTTTGTCTTTTTGTCATCCTCTCGGATTTTCCAAATACAAATTCTTCTACATGTGGATTATAAATTAATAAAGCATTAAATTGTAAGCTCTAAACCTCTATGTTATGAAGTGAAAACGTAAAAGAAAAGGGGGAGACAAATAATACCACTGCTGTTAATAATCAATGGATCAAAAGATCCAGATACTAGTCTTTTTTCCTCCTTCTTTGGTGAGGAGATAACTGGTATCAGTGGTGGAGGTGATGGTTAACAACCTCCTCTGTGATAATGTGTATGCATTGTGTTGCATGCATTGTGTATGCAATGTATGCATAGGGATATGATACTTTTTTTTTCCGTTTCTGGTTATATAATGCAAGTAAACTTGTTTTACATTCTGCAAAGACAGTCTCCTAATTGATAGAATAGTTATTTACTTTTTTAGTATTGCAGCTGTTGGAAAGTTAAGAGGGTTTGCTAAATATCTTCCTAGCAGTACAGGAGAGTGTTTTACTTTGCAGTTAGTTCTTCGTTAGCCTTATGAAGTCTGTGCATGTACTTCCAGATTAAAGAAGATGCCGCAGTCAATGCCAGAATATGCTTTGACAAGAAATTACTTGGAACTTATGGTAGAATTGCCATGGAACAAGAGTACAAAAGGTGAATGCTTCTTTTATTGTTTGTCTTTGGCATGGACACTTTAGGACAAGTAGCTACAATGCAAAGACTATATATTTAGTTCTCTCTTGCAATTTTTTTTTTTATTGTTTCATAGTAAAAATGTTATTTATGGTACTAAAGCCTTTCAGCTTACCTTGTTTAAGGTAAGATCTGTATACTGAGTATTTTAGCCAAGTTTGGTTAAGAACAAGAGGGTGAAAAAGAAAAGTTGTCGTTATTTTTTTTTTTTTTGTAGTAAAAAATTTGAGTACAATAGAAAACAACAAGTATCCTCTCAGCTTTTTACCACAGTTTTCAAAAGCTTTGAGCAGAGATTGATATTATTCATATAAGAAAAGGATGCAAAAATGGAAAGCAAGAAAAAGGTAGAGAATCAAGCCTGACTTTTCTTTCTGACCAACGTGAGTAGATTAATTGGGCAGCATGACTTTCCAGAAGGTCTTCTGCTGGGGTAAAGGATTTTAGTTACTTCTAGTTTTTGAAGAATGAAGCTTTCAAATGACTTTTAAAACAGTCTGATCTTAAACAGGAATTTAATATACCGCACCATCAGAAACATGTCTTTTGCCTTCTTTGCACACATGGTGACAAATCTTGGCCTTTTTGAACTAGAGCCTTGTGTGTTCATGAATTTTCTTGTAAATATTTTCTTTAATCACTAAATTGTAAAAAGATCTGCATACAAATGCAATATTACTCAAAGAATCCTGAGGTGTTTGTTGACTTCCATATCCTATTGGAGGAATGTGCTCTCTAATCTCGCAGAATTATGCCATGCCACATGGCTCACAGTTTTTCCTTGAAGCAAAGTTGCAAAGTTTGTTTTCATGTTCATGTGAGTGATACTTTGGACTTCATAGGCACAGTGAATAAAAATATATATGAACAGAAAAATGGAAAATCCAATTAAAAATACAGAAAATTATGGTCATTAATTTTTTGTTCAGTGTTTCATTACAAAAAAAATCACATGGTTGATGGGACTAAAAGCTGCTGTCTATATGCAAAACATGCACAATTATTGGTATGAGGAGGTTTGCATGTTCAGCGTGTAGAAGCTGAAAGGTAGGTGTGTGCAGAGTTGAATGACTTCGTTGCTTCCTGCCTTTTCTCTTTATGTTATAGAGGAAAGGACAGAGTTTTGTGCTAAGCAATAGTTAATGTTTGGTGAGGCCTGACAATTTATCTCAAATTATGGCAATTGCAAAAGCTTAACTGTCCCAGTCCTAGTATCACAGGGGTATTTTATATAGTGCAAAAGCACTTAAAATGTTGTATAGCAAGTAAAGCCTGCTGTTCAAGCCAATAGGATCTTGCTTTGTTAGTCAGATGGTAGCGTAAGTAGATGGTGAAGAGGAGATAGGGATGAATTTGTGATTTGATAAGACCTGACAGGATCAGACTTGTTTCGGTAAGAAAGCAAATGCTGAAAATGTGTACGTCGCTGAATTGCTGTTTCAGGACAGGTATAAAGTTAATTTGAACCAGATTTCAAATCTCTGACACAGTGCATGTTTTGTTTGTGTTTGTTTTTTAATTCCATTATCAGTAGTATCTGTCTAGCTTAAGTTTACTTTCCTTATTAAAGAAAAGAGGATTATAACAACTTTGTTCTAGTGAAATGTTGGGTACAATTGTGTGTGTTGGGAGGTTTCCATTAATGAACGTGTTTGAGAATGTATTTGTTTCTGTTGTACTGTAGAATGAATTGTTTCCATTTCAAAAGGGAAATGTGCTGATATCCTTTCTGTTGTCAATGATCGATAGATCGCCTTGAAATTCGTGCAGCTCGAATTCTTTTGGATAATGATCATTATGCTATGGAGAAGTTGAAGAAGAGAGTTTTGGAGTACTTAGCTGTCAGACAGCTTAAAAACAACCTCAAGGGACCCATTCTTTGTTTTGTGGGGCCCCCAGGAGTTGGTAAAACTAGTGTTGGAAGATCAATTGCAAAGACTTTGGGTCGAGAATTCCACAGAATTGCCTTAGGAGGAGTCTGTGATCAGTCTGATATTCGAGGCCACAGGTAACAATTTACTCCTTTCCTACATGTTTTTTTTTTTTCTTTTTTTACAGAACATATCGATTATTTTAATTGTTCAGCTGATGTAGAGAGATTTTACTCATTTCAAACAGTGGTAGCTATCAATTGCTTTTCATTGGTATTCAATAATATAAATCAGGAGATAATTTTAATAATGGGAGAGTATATTCAGTGTTGAGATAGGTATTTATCCTTCTGCTATTGCCCTTTATCGTAACAGTGGGAACAGAATAATCACAAATGGATCTAGAAGTGGAACACAAAAATCATGAACTGTGAAGTTCACAAATTTGTGACTTAAGAATTGACATATGCTTGGGATAATTAAAAGTGCATTTATATTTCTAAGCCATTTAATCTTCTGTTATTTTGGCCCTGTGTGCTAAAATTCAGTAGAAAGTCTAATGCAAACAACTTTGTAATGTTGGATCTGATTTTTCTACTTTGAAGGGGAATGCAAAGATTTAGTTACAAGAAATAGTGTTTTATCAACAATTCAGTACTTTATAACAATGTTTGATGCTAAAGCCAGAGTAAAAACTGTAAAAGTGATGCTTAAAAGTTTCTAGGGAATAGCAACTGAGTTATTAATAGTATGTCAAACTTGTTGGCGTACTACTTCTCCATTTGTTCAAGGAACTTAAGCTGAAAGACTTCAAAGGAGATGTTTTGGTTAACTTTCCTTAGGACTTTAGTTTTCATCTTATATCGCTTTACGCATCTATTCCTTAGTCTTCTAAACCATTTGTTTATATTAGTCTGTTGCCCATACCTCACAACTGGGAGCATAACGGATGGGTAATGTAGGTAAGTAACTGCTAAACATCAGTGCAGCGTTTTTGGTTCCATTAAACATCTTCTATGCTTACTGCATGCAGTGTAAGAAGTTTGGAATAATGAATTTGTTAGGGCTCTAGAGATCTGTAAAACCATGTGATTTCTCAGTTGGCAAATTATTGCAAATTAAAACTATCAGTTCTTTGTTGATGCCTTGTAGCAGATAACTTTGCCCCATGACTGTGCTGCTGTTTTCAGCTCTCAGAATACACCATCAGTGTTGCTTCAGTTCCAGATTATTATCCTGTGATTTCTTTTTGTTTTCAAGGCATAAAAAAGACCTTGGTATTCTTATCACTTCCCTACTGATTTTAATGAAAACTTAAATGCCTAACAAAATTTATTTTGTGGTATCAAACTTGTCAGTGTGTAAGCTCGTTGTATGGGTGAGCACATTGGAGCGGTGGAGGTTCAATGTCCCAGCTGGGAGGAATGTGGAAGACTTATTGGGGAATCTTGTGATGAAACTCTTGTGCATAAACTTCTAGGAAGCCGGAAGGTAATGCACTACTAGGAATGTAGAGTTTAATATGTTATCGATCAGTCACTTCTTCACCCAGAACATGGGAGAAAAAGTATTGAAACAGCGGTTTTGTACTTGATGACAACTTGAAAATTCAAAGTTCTTTTGTAAACCTTTAGTTGAGCTCCCTTGGGAAAATGAGTAATGCGTGTTTATTCCTATACACATTCTTCTGTCACAGATCTGCAGGGTTTTGTTTTCCACTGTTGGACATACCTAGCTTGGCCTAGAGCATGTAGCATGATCTGTAAGTTTTTTCTTAGGGTAGGTTTAATCAACATACCCAGCAGCCACTGGAGGGCTAAATATTGCATAGTAGAAGTTTGCAGATACAATTGTTTTAATATTTTTCAGTGTCTAGCAACACTGTGTCTGTGATTGGTTTGTAAACCTTTCAATATCTGCCCTTCTTGCCAGTTTACTTAGATACTAATGGAAAAAGCAGCAAGGCTGCCCTCCTTCACTGGATGTTATTCCTGTAATTCACAAAGTGTCACTGTTTCAGTAAGTAAGGATTCTCATGTTTCAAATTACTTATGGTATGGATCCTAAAAGCAATTTAAACATCAGTCAACTACCAGTTGCTGTTTGAACTGGAACCACTAGAGGCTGTTGAATACTAAGCATTTACAGACATTAAGTAACTTTTTCCAGAGCTCAGTGCAAATCAAGCATTTCCAAAAGGGATACCATGTCTGTGAAACAGACATTATGAACAGAAGTAAAACTGTCATCAACTCTTACTCAATTGCTGGTAATTCCTTACTGTTTTCTTTATTTTTGGCTTTCCATCTTGCACTTACACCTAATACAGAAGGCTACAGTTATGTAATGACTTTAAAACTGTCAAATTCAGGTGCTTGTGGCTGTTGTTATAGTATTTTTGAAGGCATCATTAAATTATTAATGCATGTGAGAAGCTAATCTTCATTATAAAAATGTAAAAAATTAGCTGATGGGAAGTATTTGATAAGACAGGAAAGGAAAAACACTATTCAGAACTGACAAGAGTTTTATGTGGTTACTCTTCAACAAATGAGTGTATAGTTGAGTAGTAGAACTTCATGGCAGCTAGTAGGAGTCCCTTGTAACCAACTGCTTTTGCAAGGTTTGTGTAAGTAAAAAACAAGTTGAACACATTTTTTTTAATTCTACTTCAGTTTTTGTTCTGCATTTCTGCTTCTCAGATTTAATCAAGTTAAAACTACAGCCTTTCTGTAAACTATTCTTTGTAATGTCCTTTTGCATGAATAGATCCTCCAAGTTAATCCCAATCAAGTGAATCCGTATCGTGCTTCCAGCAGCAGTCATAGACAGGAATTCCAGAAGCTGTCTGAACGTGGGGCAGACGTAGGCTCCTGTTTCCTGAGTTTTACTGTTAAGTAGGCTGATTGTCTAGTACTACGTGTTGGGAGCCCTTCTTTTTCTCCTCCAAGCTCCCATTTAGGCTTTAAGGCGTAAGTTAAAAGTTTCCATTGACACTGCAGAAGAACGATAGTATATGTACCTACTAATGTACTAAACATTTACAGAATATACCAAGAGTACTAAAACATTAAGAAAGAAACTGTGGATCCACTTCATTTGCCAGCAGATAGTGCCTGAAATGGCATTCGCTTTGGCAGTGTGTTACTGTCGCAGGTGAAAGGGGTGTTCTGCTAGATTCAGCAAGCACAGCTAAATGTATTGGAGTGCAGCACAGAGGGCGGTGGTATCTCAGTCAGTGTGCTGTTCTGTGTGAGGTGTAACGAGGGCAATCTGCAATGCCCAGTTTCTACCATCGAAGCGTGGATCCTGTGCCTGCAGCTGGCGTTTCTGGGAGTCTTTTTTGATTGGGTGCGGAGCAGCTACTGCTGTTCTGCATTCCCCAAATGAAGTCATCATCTTGCTACAAAACCAGAACTGCTTTATCAGACATCCTCCAGCTGTTGTTACATGTACAACTCAACTACACCATCTGTAAAAGTTTGCTCTTTTCTTCTTGTTGGTAACTTGTATTAAAAAAAATATGTGTTACCCAAGAAGTTCCCTGAGTGTAAGATCTCCTCAGTGCTGATACTTTGTTTCGTGCATGAAATGTATGATCTTCTCTCTTGCATGCGTGTAGTTTTCTATTTTTAAAAAGGAAAGATGTAATTGCACCGTTCATTTATAGAGGTGCTAGTGAGATCACTGTGAATCTCTCTCTCCCCTGTGTGAAGCACTCTTTCTTTTATATCAGCACTTGTCACTTTCCAGAAGCTTGGATAGTTTACTTCTGGCTTAGCTATGTGCTGAAGATTTGTTCAGGTGCATCTGTGTGTGAAAAGGTGGAGTTCCTGACCAGTCACAGTACAGGCCTTGTTGTACTAGGGGGAAAAAAAAATAATAAAAATGAAAAAACCACTTTGACCCCTGCAGAATAGCTCTGTTACACAACTACAAAGCGTAGATACATTTGTAGAGCCCTTGGGTAGATGCAACCTTTGACCTTGGGGGAAAAAAAATGTTTTGCAAGTAAGTTCAACTAATATCTCCAGTGGCATTAACTTTGTTATCTTTTCCTGATTCTGCAGTTTGAAAACCACTGTAGTTAAAAACAATTTAGAACTTTTTGTTGTAGAACAACATGAAGAAATTGGGTCATGTTTCTATCCATAATGCTAAGACTGCTTTAAGGGTTCTGATTCATTAACATTCCTCATGTACCTTGGGAGAGCTGATCAAGTTGGATTTTCCACCTGTCTTTTCTATGATAGGTAGCTCCTGATGCTAGGCTGTGCATCTCTAGTGTTTCTTAAGGGTAACTTTTCACTGATTTAAAAATAACAAGATCACTAAATTATAGACCTTCAGTGGCATGAACTCTTAAGGTGTTTTTCAGCTGTTACTACAGAGGAGAGACAGCCAGGAAACTTGATCTGAACGTCCTGTTTTAAATGGAAAGGAGCTGATTCTGTTTCTAGGTTGAATGCATGGAGAGAAACTGTGTTAAAAAATGAGCAAAGCCACATTATATCAAAATGCTAATGTCAGAATATCATTTTTCTTTCTTTTAACCCTTGCTAAAATAATGAAAATAGAGAATAACATCCTTACAGTCGGTGGCTGCTGCTCACAAACAGCAGTGTTCATTTTCATAAGTTACAAGGCAAAGGTTGATGTCCAGACAGATAAAAGGCCATATCTGCTTGTAATTTTAATGTTACAATATTGTAGTGTTTTTATATGTAAATATCTGCTGAGTGTCTCTCTGAGAGGACTCTTTCACTGAGGTGTGTTCCATAGTAACCGTTTAGAAGTAAAACAGGCTATGTATGTTTGTATTTTTAAGGTAAAATACTAGGTTATTGTTCTTTGTCATTGAATGTATGGCATTAGCATTCCTTACTCACCTTGAAGATCGTGAGTCCTTGATAAGTAGCATAATGCAACAGGCGTTTGTCCATCTCTGATAAATGAAGGTGTATCACAGATTTAGACTGTTACGCATGAGAAGAGTACATTGATACCTAGGTGTGTGTTATCCTAAAATGTGTGGAGCCAAGTTTCTACTGTGTAAATAAACTTGAACATGCTTTTATTTGAAATGTAATGTGTTGATTAAACATCTACGTTGAAGTTAATTGTTTGATTTACCAAATCCAGAGACAATTTAAATTGCAAATGAGAAGAATGTACAGGAGGGAGGAAGAGAAAGACTAGTCAATTGTTAAGTAGTGAAAGGAAGAGCAGAATACTTCAGCCACCATGTACTTTTATCACCTGTTATCCCTAATTCTGTGGAGACGATGGTATTTTGCAGGACTCCTCCATATTTCCTGCTAAAAGTTCCTTGAATTTTGGCCTTTGATTTCTTGAAGATCTTTTGGGTTGTATAGGTAACCATTTCGTCCTTTTGGTAACAGTAGATCCATTTCAGTTGGACTGTTGTTTCTATTTTTTATGTGGTAGCTCATGACCCAAGGCTTATTTTGCACAGAGTGCATTTAAACAAAGAATCTTTTAATAATTCGCTGTAACTGTTGAAATCTTTTTCTTATCTCTTGCTTTAGAAGCCCTTTGATTTTGATAATCTTGATATTCTCTGATCTGTTAATTTCATGTGACCTGTTACCAATTGGCTTGAGTACCTATCTGTTTTTCTGTTTTTCCATCACCGCAGCTTGATGCATTGTTTCATCCTTCCTAGTGCTTGGGTTTTGTGCAATATTAAGGAACTTGAATGTGCACAACAATTTTACTGGAAGATTTTGTATATATGAGAATCTTCTGCAAGTGTTCATGTGTCATTAAATACGCAAATCTACTTTAAACTGAAATGACTGTGAATTGAAGTCTGGTTTCAGGGTTGAGGGGGAAAAGTGCATTTCAGTCTATCAATAACAATTTCTGCTGTTTATTAGGAAAGAAAAGGCGTGATTTTTTTTAAGTGTTTCTTTTTGGAAAAAAAAAATAAAAAACTTTTGCTTTTTTTTTTTAAAGGGATGAGGGGTGCGAGGGTGTAAACGAACACACGTGCTATTCAGAAAACCTTTTGGTACCTAGTACTTTTATTCTCTGAACTGTTTTGTTGCAGTCAGATGGTAAAGGCAGAGAGAGAGCTGGTTGTTCTTTGTACTTTCCCTGGACTAGAGAAACCCAGTTTATAAGCCAAAGCTGTTTTTTATAACCAGTCGGAACACAGGTATCTTGAAAATGTATAGAATTTAAAAGGATCAGCTAAAACTTAGCGTGTATAAATACACGTGTGCTCAGTGTATTGTCTTTAAGCATGTACTTGAGAATAATGTATCAAGCAAGTAAGAAGGTTTAATGTTTACTTAAATGTGTTATCTTGTTATTGGTATAGATAGAATATTAAAAATACTCAGGCTGCATTGTCTGTGAAGCATATAAAATGATTTACTGGTGCAGTAAGCACCCTGTGAAGAAAAACAGAATTGCTACAATGATTAGTCTGGTTGCACGGCTACGTGATTCACTTCTGTGAACTTCAGTTCTGTTTCAGCCTCATAATTTTTTGATAGCATTTTATGGGATCCTTTCATGTTTTTGGCAAGGTTGGTGTGTGCAGATGGAGAATGAAGTGACATGCTAGTGTAATAGCTCCCCCGTGCAGATTCTGGATCAGTAATAAATGTTATATAGTGTACTTCTCAGTGGAGAGGAGTGCTCTTGTTCACTGCGGAGTAACGCTCTACAAAAAAAGCAGCGAGGTGATGACAAACGAACACGTACTGCACCGGTCTGCTCCAGTCTGTAACAGCTGTCTCATGGAGGTGGTAATAGGCAAACTAAAATTCTATTGTACTTCTGCCTATTGAAAAGATCTTCCCAACTTTTATTTTTGCTCAGATCCGGAATTAAATACAGTAACTGCAGTTTGTTCCCTCAGTTGTTAAATATTATATGGAACTACTGTAACTGCTGTGTGTTTTGAGAGTGGTTTGTTGGTGATTTTTTTTTTTAGTATATTTAAGGTCTTGTCTAGTATGTTTTGAAATTACTCCCATGGTACTTTTGGTTTCATCATTCTAAATGTCATCCTGTTTATTTTGGACTGTGTTAAAACAGATCATGTGGCAAAGCAGGCCTGTTCTGCATATCTGCTCTCTGAGTGCCATGAGATAGGTACTCTAATTCAGCACTTCTTGTATCTTTTTTTTCTGAGTGATCAGCATTTTGTACTGTTAATTATTGTATTTTGATTAGTTACACACAAGCAGAAAAAGCTCTGATAAATACTGCAAACAATTGATATGTATGGTTGTAAAATATCTGTATTTATTGTGAAAAAGTTTTACTAGCTTTGCAGAATAAATTCAGGTGCCTTTTTGTTCTGCTGCATTGTTCCAGATCCCATTTCACGCTGATAGGGTTCATTTTATGAGCATCAGTTAAAGCAGTACATACCAGCCTTTCAGCATATTTGGAATTTGGACCTAATTTGTAACGTGCTGTGTAAACTATTGTGATGACAAAAACCCAGTTTCATCATTGTTAAAATTGTAGTATTAATGTTCCCAAATCTGTTTCTGCTTGCTCGTACAGTAGAAGGATGCTTGTACAATCATGCAGAATGCCTGTAAGCCATGAAGTTTCCATATTCTTCAGTGGATACGTAGTTTATCTTTCTAGACCAACTAGTGCAACATAGAACTGGAATTTCCATCTTCTAATATAATTGCTTATATTAGCTTAGATGTGTATTTCGTATTTTTATCTACTAGTTCCAAAAAGTTGTGCAAGAAAGGAAGAATTGCTGTAAGGTGGCTTATTACTGCATTTCTGAGCTTTGTTTTCAATGTTCCTACTCCTGTTCCATGCGTCTGACTCCTCTTTCCCCACACGTTTATTTCTCACAGACGCACCTACGTTGGCAGTATGCCTGGCAGAATCATCAATGGACTGAAGACAGTTGGAGTTAACAACCCAGTATTCCTTTTAGATGAGGTGGATAAACTGGGCAAGAGCTTGCAGGGGGATCCTGCAGCAGCCTTACTGGAGGTAAGAGATATCAAATTACAAGTATTTTTTTCACTTGTAACTAAAAAGAATTAAATATTGCACTTGGAAAATAGGAATTACTGGAGGAAAAATAGCATGAAGCGTCAGCTTTTTTACTCGAATGCCAGCTACTGGGATTGAAGTTCATGAATCTCTCTCAATTTGCACAGAGCAAATGCTGTCATACAGTATACCATGAAAGATGTTTTTAATGTCAGTGATCTGTACTTAAGCGCGAAGACGTATGTTGTACTATGTGTTCTGTACATGTAAAGACTCTTCAGGCCTTAAACATATTCAGAGGATTTTTAAGGCATTGGTTTTTAATGACCAAATGCTGCTAGCTATCTGAAAGAACTGTTGGCCAGCCAGAAGGTAGCTGATTTTTTTTTCAAGTTTTCCCTTTATTTCTTGGAATAATTTTAATACAAGCTTATTTTGGAGCTAACCGCCGTTCCTAGCATGGAATATGAATTAGTTGCATGTTCTTTTAGCAGCTTTTCTTTATGTTGTAACTAACATGCTGAGGCAAAATTTTTCATGTAAGTCACAGTTTCCATCTCCTTGACTGATTACGATGTGGCACAAGGCTTTGCTTTCCGTAAGTCAGCTGCTGTGTTTGCCTGGGAGTGTGCTTTTTCTGTAACTTTGGGACTCAGACCAAGATACAAATGAATCTAATTTTGAAGTACATGGTATAGTTTGACCACAAAGAGTTGAGACTTCCTTAAAGATACAGGTAAAATCAGGGACTTTGGTGAAGAAGGTAACTGTTGTAATATCTATCAACTGTTGAGATATTATTAATTAGGTTAGTTGTTGGGATTTCAGGAGGCTAGGCTGAATTGAGGCCTGGCCTTTACCTTACTCGTCCCTTCTCTTTCCCTGGTGTATGAAATATGATGATACTCCAATATAATTCCTTCTCCCACTGACTTTGCATATTTAGCAGTTTTGTTGTAGTAGTGTGCTATAGAGAGGAAGGAGTATCTTCAAGGGTATGGGGAGGAGATGAGAAGCCTTGCCCTTCCTCCTCATCTTAGCACTGAAGATTGTGCACATATTTCTGTCCTAGCACTGCTGAAGAGGAAAGGAGGGGATGAGGAAGGTAGTGGCACAGCAAGGGTTCACTAAACTGAAACACTTCAGACTGTTCAGTGTTAGTGTACTTAATGATTTTGGTATTGTGTATATTTAGTATTTCATTAAACTGCTGCACTGTTATCCTGTCTACCACCTTTGCAGTTCTCTCTGCCTATAGAGGCTACCATGCCATCAATGAAAAGCTTGAACTGCTTCTGTGATGGTTCTTTACCTGTTTCAGTCAAAATGAGTTGGATTAGTAAAATATCTATATTTTTTTGAGCTAGCCTGGCACATTTTCACTGAAATGATTTAGCAAATAATCCTATAAGCTTCTCAGTTGTCAGACTGAGGGAAGTGAACTTCTGTAGCTGGGAGGTTGTGGCTGGGGATAAAAGTAAATGATTCTAGTAGTATTTGCCTACATGGTCATTTTATTGACTCTTTTTTAATGATAGTGTTTAACATAGTGTTTAATATAGTGTTACAGTATGAAAAATGCTACGTTAGAGCAAATTAAATTACTATGATTTTTTAATTTTTTTTGTGTTTGAATTTTTGGTATTTTTTGTTGCTCTGGGATGCTTCTGCTTTCCATATTTTAAAGCCTTATTCTCAGTGGTACTCAGCTCAGCTTCTACTATGGATTATTCCAGTAGAGGCTTGTTAGGTTAGCTTCCAACTGTCTGCTTGCGCTGGAGTCTTTATGTAAGTTATTGCTAATTGACCAGAAGTTGCATCTGGAGAAGTAATTGCTCTGCTAACCGTGTCTGGGCTGCTCTCACATGAGATGTGTATACCTCTCTGCTGCTGCCTAAACATCCTGCAGCATGTGCTTTACCTCTTGTAAAGGAGAGCTCATGCCTGAACATGACAGCCTTTTGGAAAGTCCATCTGGAATGAGCGAAGGGGGCTATTATGTAAGAGAACAAACAGTAGCAAGTGGTCGCCTAGATAGCACATTTGGTTTTCAGACTGCTGATTCTTGTTTGGTAAGTGCCATCATTAAGTATAAATTGTGGGTTCTTTTTTCCTTACTGTGTAGGTGTTTTAAACACTCACTGACTGTCCGCAGTGTGGGAAATTGCCATACCCTATAAGCTTGGGAGCGAAGCCTGATGTTTTATAATTGCCGGATATGTGTTTAGGTCTAGTGCTGCTGGAGAGCTGTTGCTTAGGCAAAGCAGAATGTCTTCTTATTTCCAGTTACTGTTCATCAACAAGGGAATGCTTTAGTCTAAATTTAGATGACCTCACTTTAAAACAGAAGAAAATAGAAATGGATCCAAGTGCTTGATAGCGAGTATTTGTATGCAGGAAATTAGACCAGGAGCATAGCCAGGCAATTAAATGTTCATGGAACTTATTCTGGATTTTGTGGTAATGAAATGCTGGTACAGAGAAGCCTTTGTAGACATGTGAGCTATCGGCCATAAATTAATCAAGATGTTTTGTTCATTAAATGTTCTTTTTGTGCTTAATATTTTTCTATTAGTTGTGTATCTGAAAACTTTTGAACTTGAACTCTAGCACAGATAACTAGCTAGAGAACAGTTCTCTTCGCTTTGGAAAATCTGTTTTGATTGCGCAGGCATTGTGCTGTTTTATGTCTTAGGAAATTGATACTGTAATGAAGAATCGTTAGTCCAGAGAAACTCTAACCCTTGTAGAAAATGTCAGATAATTCATATTTTAGGTATTCCTTAGATAAGTTTTTTTTTTTTATTACAGCTTGCTTTACCTTTATCAGATGGCATTTTTGCATGCAAGTACAATAACACAACTATTTTATAATAATATGATGTTATAATGAGCAGCCTAGCACTTAGCAGAAATTGTAAGAACTTCTAGTTAGAGACTAGAAGGAGAAAGAGATAAACATGCATGCAGACACCTGCTATAAAAAGTGATTGTTTGTTCTGACCATAAAACATTTCTATTCTGAAGATTTTTAACTTTTCAAAGATTTAACAGAATTTAAGAGTAATGAAAATTAAGAATTGTTTCTTTCCTAACTAGCTAAGAAGTGCTCAAATTCATTTTTTTTTTTTTTAAGAATTATAAACACTGTTCTTGGCTGTAATTCAAGGTGCTAAGACAAGGCATGCATTCATTTGGGTATGGGCAGATAAATTATGTTGACAGTATGTGCCATTTCTCAGGAGACGCATAGGTCCCGTTATTTGTAAGGTGAGAATTCATGTGAGCACAGCATTGGTCATTCTTCGTGTGGGAAGAAAAAGTGTGGCGATGCTTTAAGGGGGGATGGAGTGAGGGTGGTACATAGGTGGTGTTAAACGACACATTTCTGAGTGCCTGAGCAGGAGGAGCACAGTGAATGGGAGCAGTCACTGCATTTACCCAGGTGAGTCAGTCCCAACTGACCAGGTTACTATTTGGGATGGACAGATGACTGAATTTGTGCGTAAAGGAAGAACGGTGAGTGTAGCTGACCTTGACTTTAGCAAGACTTTGGCCAGTTGCACCCACGTTATTCTTTCCGAATTGCAGCCTGGCTGGGTGGATACCTAGACAGGTATAAAACTGGTTGGGTGATCAGGCCCAGACCGTGGTGATGAGTGGGTCTGGCTCTGTCTGCAGGCCTGTAATATTCTGAGTACCGCAGGCTGTACAGGGACCTGTCCTCTTCATTGCTATTATCAGGAACCTCGAGGAGGTGATGGCATGCACTTGCATCACATCAGCTGATGTCACCAAATTAAGGGAGACCGGTCACAGCCTTGAGGGCAGGGCTGCTATCCAAGGAAACCTAGACAGGCTGGAAGCATGGGCCAGCAGGAACCTGACAAATTCAGCAAGGATAAGTGCAGGGTCCCGAGCTCGGAAAAGAACAGTGTTATGCCAACACAAGCTGAGGAAAGGCTGTCTGAGCAGATCAGTTGAAAAGGAGCTGGGAGTCTGTTAATACCAAGGTGAATGTGGTCCAGCAGCACATTCTTATCAGCCAAGAAGGCCAACAGCATCCTGGGTTACGTTAACTGGACATAGCCCGTAAATAAAGGGATGTGATTGTCCCCTTACTTGGCACTTGTTAGGCTGCATCTAGAATATTGCACCCCACTTTGGGTTCCCCAAAACAAGTAAGATATTGAGAGAGTATGTGGAAAATTAATTTGAAAGCCTGTTACTAATATGCTAAGTGAAAATTCCAGCAGTCTTGAACTTTTTTAGTGTAAAATGATCATTTGAAAAAAAAAAACAGGAAGAAAACCACTGCGAGTTGAAAATACGTATTCAGATATATTTGCCATCACCTTTGTCTTTACCTCTGCATAAATTGGCTAGAAATGTCAGTTCCTGATACTATGAACTGAATGTGATAGTGAATTTTAAGGTGAGGAAGAATTTCATTCACTGATTATTTTTGTGTGTGACCCAGCCAAAATAGAAGTTGATAGTTTCATTTGTGGAGGAAAATGGTGGAGTGAGTTTTATTTTGTTCTTTCACTGAAGAAAAACTACTATTTTTAAATTAACTGTAAGTATACTAACAATGAAAGGAACTGTCACCTTCCAACAGTATAAAGCAGAAGGAAGGATAGAATCTTGGATGCAGAGTTAAGTGGCTTGCAGTGACCCCAGTCCCGTGAGAAGTGGCCTCCACAGGACCTCTTCAGCCTTTGGCATCAACTGCCGGTCTAAAGTTATGCTGGCAGTGGTTGGAGCTGTCGCTGGTATTGCATATCGGGAAATTGAAAGGCAATCATCAGGATTTTTTTTTTTTTAAAAAAGAGAGAAGCTGAAAGAGAAGATTCAGAAAGCATGTTAAGCAAGTAAATTCTTAAAATCAGCGGTGTTCTGTAGTGGAGGTACATTAGTGGTCACAGAAACATTTGGTAGCCATATGTGATATATCCCTTGTGCTGAGTTAATTAGCTTCCAGCAGTTTCTGATGTGCAACTTCATAATTTAACCTCATTACACACATTTTATGTTGAAAATAATTGTGCTGTTTGAATTGTTCATGTTAAATGCAAGGCGATGGACAGGTAGGATCTATTGCAGTACTGCTGTCAGTAGGGCAGAATTAAAGGTTCTATTACCAACTTTTTTTTTGGTATGTGGTATGGAATCTAGTTTAAAGTAGTCAGAGCTAGGCAGAGTATTGAGGCTTTAATAATATTCATATTATATTTTATGAATGTAAAGTCAGATTGACAGATCCAATTACAAAATGTGTATATTTTATTTCTGTCTAATGGAGCAAATGCATCAATTTTATTTTCACTCTTGTTAAGGTCTTGGATCCAGAACAAAATCACAGTTTCACTGATCACTACTTAAATGTAGCCTTCGATCTGTCCCAAGTCCTTTTCATAGCTACAGCCAATACTACAGCTACTATCCCGCCTGCGCTGCTGGACAGGATGGAAGTCATTCAAGTTCCAGGTAACACTAAAGTGTTTTTATTAAAATGGCTAGTGGAAGTCCTTAAGGTTGGGTGTTTTTCCTGAAATAAAAAGCAGTTCTTTAAGCCTCCTAGGAAACTAGACTTTACAGGCAGAATCATCAAAAGAGACTGTTCATAATGCCTCCATTACAGACTGTCACGAGATTGGAAGGTTTTAGTATAGCACTTACTAAAGTTCAGTTTCAATTACATGGAAATACATTACATTCTCAAACAGTATTTTCACTAATTGATGTGTTTGGCTGTTGGTGGGTGCATTTTTTTAAGATTCCAATGAAGAAAGATCTTTGAAAGACTAAAATTATATTATTCTTCACATGAAGTTATGAATAACCACGAAGTTATCGTACCAACAGCCCTTTAAGTTGTAGCTGGTTAAAGACTAATTGCAGCAACTGACTGGGTCTGACATTGAAATAAGTATTGGTATGAAAAGGAAAAGCTCCTCCAGAGACCTACATAGTTACTGTAGAGAGAAGAATCTCTTGAGCATTTTCTGTCAGCCCACACATTTATAGTTCTGTGTGCAAATTGCTTGGAAATGCTTAGGACTTGAGAAGATAAAGCTGGATGTGAGCATCACAGGAGTTAGAGCCCATAAGTATTATACTTTGATCAGTATGCAAAGAGAAATAGCATAGCTCTGTAATATACTTAGGATACGCTTATTTCTCTCTCACTGTGTGTTTGCTACAGCAAAGTAAGTTCTTTAGGGTGTCTGAAGCCTACTAGTACAAAATTTTTCAATTTTTAGAAATACTGTTTATGAACTAATAGCGTGAGAAGAAAACTTACTGCATTGAACGATTTTCTGAAAATATGTTTTCTAATCTGTGTGAAGTAATTCAGTGAACTAAGGGCTAGATCTTCAGAGAAATACAGGAAGTGTAAATTCTAGGTGTTGCAGAAGCGACCTGAACTGGGAAGCCTGCATTTGATATACAGTAGCCAGTCTTTTGTCTGAGCACGGGCTAGACTGTGAGAAATCTCGCTCCTACTTTTTGCTCTGAAGATTATTTGTGTGTTTTTATATTAAATCACAATTTGATAATACACTGAACCTATCCTTTTCCTTTCCTAATGACTTCCCTAACAAGAAAGATAACTCTCCAGTGTGGCTACCACCTTGCAAGGCATCAAAATGACTTTCAGGATCGCTGAAACAGTGACTGATGCTGTCGTGTGTGTGCATGCACATGCATGCATACGTGCATACGAAATCCAGTTTTCTAGACATATACAGACTATGCTTAATGTTTTACTCTGTCACATTAAGGTCTCTTTAGAACCCTTTAGATAGGAACTTGTGCATCTAGATGGCACATACCTGAGCTGAGTGTTTCTTAAATAGGGGAATTATTTCTAGACATGAGTGATGAGCAGTTTAGGTACCTAGAATTTAACTACTATAAATGTAAATGAGAATGTTTTTTCTGATTCTTTTGAAGTCTTACTTTAGGGGCCTGAGTAATTTTTTGTGATCTGGAGGTAAGTATATTGTTTGTTTATTGTTTAGTATTATTATTAAATTCAATCAGGTAAAGTTAAAACTGGTATGAAATTTGATATTATAGTATAAAAGCACAAAGATCAGTAAACATATACTTTTTCTTCCGAAGGATACACACAAGAAGAAAAAATTGAAATTGCTCATAGACACTTGATTCCTAAACAGCTTGAACAACATGGCCTTACTCCACAGCAGATACAGATTCCACAAGTAACCACTTTAGACATCATTACTAGGTAAATCCATTGTTCATTGCTTTAAGTTTTCACTAAGTTCTTTTTCTTGTAACTAGTGAATTAATTTTAGAGTGATAATACAAAGCATTTAAGATCTGTTGTCCTTAATACCTTTAGAAGTTCAACAGTTGGTAACTTACGGAATTGCTCTTTCTGAGCTCTGTCAGGTTCTGCTCTCTAAACCAAATCATTCTTCCTTCTCTAGAGACTTCTTTGTCTTTGGCTCTGAGAGCGTAGCTCTGGATCGGTGGTGTTGGCACAATTGATAAGGCAGCATGAATAAATAGAAGCACTTGATGCTAGTATTGCTGCAGTGTTCAGTGTGAATCTATGGCCTTGGCAGCAGACAAAATTTATTTTAAAGAATGAAATTTTATTTCTGTCATCTTCATAGACAAAAAAAAAATAATTATCATTTTGTTTCTTGTGATTTGATGGGCCACATTTGTCTAAAAATTGGAATTCGTTTTAACAATTAAAAATACATTTTTAAACAGCTTATACTAATTAGAACTACTGTTTTAATTGGACAGGAGAGCAAAGATACTAATCAGAACATCTTTTGAACTTGAAAGTGACTTGTTTACAATGGAAGAAGTGTATTGAATGAATTGATATATTTTATGACCAGGAACAGCATTTTGGCATTTAGTAAATGTTTTTGCCTGACACTTCTTCGTAATTCATAGATTAAAAGAAAATATTATTTTCTAGTCGGCTCATCTAATTTCAGTGAATTTTATTTTTAACTTAAAAATAGTATTGCCTTTTGATTTTTTTATGCACTTGAGAAGAGCTCAGTGTTACTGGAGTATTGTTTAGCATTTCACTGAGGTTCAACTCCAAGCGTTACTCATGTCTTCTTCCCAATCTGTAGTTTCCTTTCTTAACTTCTATCAGCAAACAACAGTTACTTTGATATTAGCACAACATTTTTTATGTTTATTACAGCAGCCCAAGGTCTCACTGCTTTCTAAGTTTCATTTTATTAGGATGTATTTTCTAAAAACAAAATGTGTTTACATTCAAAAGAAATCTCTCTCACTATTGTCTCTATGCTAGATACACTAGAGAGGCAGGAGTCCGCTCTCTGGATCGAAAGCTGGGAGCTATTTGCAGAGCAGTGGCAGTGAAAGTGGCAGAAGGACAACACAAAGAAACAAAGCCAGATCGTGCTGAAGTGGCTGAAGGAGAAGGTGTGTATTTTTTGCATGTTTTACTAAAAAGGAATCTTCTAACACTGTAGTCACTAGGTAGCAGATTTATCAACATTTTCTTCTTTTTTATGCTTCTTGAATGGTTTTTAAAGTTTTGTGAATAGAGTAACATTCTTATGTATGTTCAAGTAGTGCTGAATTATAGCTTGGGACGCGAATAGAGTGATTTCAGCCCACCAGAGTTGTAACTGAGAAGTACAATGGATCTGTTCCATATCTTAAGTATGCAGTTCTGATTTGTGTATATTTTCGTATCTTGTTGGCTTTTTTATGCAAATCCTTCACTTTTCTCTTTCTTTAATAAAAGGCTAAGCAGTAGCTTTAGTTATTGTATTTGAAGAGTTTCTTTAACTGTGTTCTGCATGCTCTACCAGCTCAGAACTCAATCACGTTGTTTTGTTGTATTCTGAAATAAATGTCTGCTTGAAGACCTCTGAAATTAGGAAGGTTCTTGTTATGCACCTTTGACTGCAACATATCCATCACTTGAGGGGTTAGGGCAATTTGTAAAACTCATTGGTTAGAATAGTATCCTAAGAAATGATGCTTCAGTGATCTTTAGTGATAAAGATTTAGTACTTTTCAATTATTTGTTTGTTTGTTATTATTCACTGTCTTGAAGAATGGGAAGCTTAGATTTTTCCTTTACCTCTGCACGGTAGAATTTGATTATTTTACTCTTGACCAATAGTAGAATTTGTATTTGATCCAAACATGCAGTAGCTCTTGACGGTTGTCATCTTTATTAAGTTTGTTCTTTCCCATGTGCACAGAAGGTAGTGACTTCGTATTCCCAGTGATCCAAGTATCTATAGGCTTTGTTGGCAATCGGATCAGTTGAAGGTAGATGGGAAGTGTGAAAGGACAGAATCTCAATCCAAAGCTGACCTTCTAGAATATGGATGGATAGTCTCTAGAATCATCTAGGTTGGAAAAGATCTTTACGATCATCAAGTCCAACTATCAACCTGACCTACTGAGTCCCATCAGTAAATCATGCCCCTTAGTGCTGCCTTAGTCTTAAGAAAACCTAGCAAATGGGGTGTTGGATGTTTTGTTTGTTTCTTAAAGACTGCAGTGAGTCTGACTGACACTTGCTGACAAGAAGTACTGCCAGTCTTTTGAAAAACAACTGTGTGCCAAAGGACACCAGAAAGCAAAAACTGCAGAAAGGCTGCTTACCTTTGCTCCAGAATATTCACAAACATTAAACACTAAATGGATATCTATTGGTTTGATCACAGAATCACAGGGTCATCTAGGTTGGAAGAGACCTCCAAGATCATCTAGTCTGACCATATCCCTAAGCTCTACATCTAAATGTCTTTTAAAGACCTCCAGGGATGCTGACTCAACCACTTCCCTGGGCACCCTATTCCAGTGACTAACAACCCGTTCAGTAAAGAAGTTCTTCCTAAGATCCAACCTAAACCTCCCCTGGCGCAACTTTAGCCCATTCCCCCTCGTCCTGTACATGGCACGTGGGAGAATAGACCAACCCCCACCTCGCTACAGCCTCCCTTCAGGTACCTGTAGAGTGCAGTAAGGTCGCCCCTGAGCCTCCTCTGCTCCAGGCTAAACAAGCCCAGCTCCCTCAGCTGCTCCTCGTAAGCCTTGTTCTCCAGACCCTTCACCAGCCTCGTAGCCCTTCTCTGGACTCGCTCGAGCACCTCCATGTCCTTGTAGTGAGGGGCCCAAAATTAAACGCAGTACTCAAGGTGCGACCCCACCAGAGCCACTGTTGTGAAAGATTCCACACAAATAGAGACTCATCATCTTTTCCTTTAAAATAAGGCAGCTTTCAGGTCTGAATGGTAACCCCTGACTTCAGAGAGTAAAACCTGGAGGAGGAAATATAACTAATATTTGTATGAATACAGTGTTATTAATTAGAGGAGCATATAAAAAAGAGCCTTATAGTAAAAACTCCATAATTTTGCTCTAGAAATCTGTTTTTTGATGGTCTTTTAGCTTTTCCTTGCCTTTTTCCCCTAAGCTGGTATTCATTTCTGAAAATTAAATCTTCTTTTACATTGTTGAGTTTTCTAAGATCATCATAATGTCTCTGGAAACTGCCTGTAATATCAGAAGTTTGAACTTGGGTCAGTTCAATCAGCGTTTGCTTAACTGGATTCAGCTCAGTTTTCTCTGAAGGCCTAAGGAAGGTAGACTCTCACAGTAGCAATGGTTGTGCATGCGTGAATGACTGCGGTTGAAATTTTCTCATCTACGTGCATACTTATTATTGCTTTCCATCTAGATTGTATGTATCTTGTCTACCCCTCTTCTTGGTGTTGGATGTTTCTGAAGTCAGGTACTGAGCTTGTCAATACTTCATGAAGTACTTCGTGAAATACTTCAAGAGCTGAATTAGCTCTTGAGCCGCAATGCTGAGCCTTTAGGCTGTGGTGCCTGTGCTTACTGGCAGCAAGAAGATCGGGTTGTCTGGGCTACTGGGAGCCCTGTTTTTAAAGTATTTCTTTGTACTGAAATATAGTTGTATCTAAAATGTATTTTAAAGTCCTAATATGATTGCTGAATACGAAACCTAGTATCATTCTGCTCCTCAAGCCTTCCGATTACATAGAGGAAAAGTAGCTTCAGAGCACAACTCCTGATACTGTCAGGAGGATCATTTTCCTATCAAAGCACAGCACAGAAAGGAACTGTATTAGGCATCTCAATCCAGTGAGAGAGGTATTTGCAATGTTAAAATTAGCACTGTACTTGCAACCTAGGAGAGGTGTTTACACTGTTAAAATTAGTACTGGATTTGCAACTTACCAAAGCTAAGCAAAAACAGCAAGTTAAGTGATCCAAAAGAGGATGAAATGCTAGGATTTTTGGTTGACACCTGATTTGGAGTAGGCCAAAAAAGAAATGATCTGTGAACAGTTGCCTGTGTGCCTCTGGACTTGAAATTATTCATAAGAAGCAGCTGTATTAATGAAAGGGAGTTCAAGGGAAAAGTGCCTCTATAGCTAAACTTGGGTGTTACAAAGACGCGTGTAGAATGATGTAGTCAACAAAATGAGGCTTGTTTTGTACTAATGACGTGCTCATACCTAGCTGTATTTTTAGCAGAGGGTGTCACTTGCTGGGAGCGTATGAGAGTGAGACATGTTTTAAAAATATTTTTGTTTAGATTTTATTCAATCAGTTGGAAGCAACCAAGTATTTAAAACCAAACCTGGAAATAATCCCCAAACTCAAATCCTTGCAAGTTGACACAAATAACGTAGCCTACATTTCTTTCTTTAGTGTTGTTGCATGTTTTTTTCCTGTTGATGAGTGGACGTGTGCAGCTGTGCATAGAGGTGATGAATTTTTATTTCATACAGTTAATGACTGGAGGAATACTTAGTCAAGTTGTTGTATCTTAATAGTTTAATTTTAAATTTTCTAATTTTTTATGTATCTGTATAAAAAGACAATACAGTTTTGCTTTAAGCATCTGTCAGTGACTAATGTGGGATTAAGACTGCAGTTGATGTGTTTGTACATCACAAGATTTGAATATGAGAGAGTAAGCAAGCTACAAGCTCACCTTGTGGATTCTAACATGCTGAACTATTTTTTGTATCAGATTTGTAGCACATCAGATTAGTAATGTGCCTGTGCTGTTTGTTCAGCTGAGTGCCTTCTGGCTTGTGGCTTTATAATAAGAGGTGAAAGAAATGAGGTACTAGAACCACAAATTTTCCATCATTGTATTGATTAAATCAGATCATTAAACTGAAGTGGAACAACTGTTTCCAAGTCTTTGCAAACATTTGAACATGTGGCTTTTGACACTCTTCAGTAGTGGGGTCTATAATGCAGAATATCAGCAGTGGCAGAACTGATGCAAGGAGAGACTCTGTCAAGAGATGTTTAGCACTTTCCAAAAATCTGTGCCTGAAATACACTGGCAGCTTTGTATTGCCTTCCTCACTCCTTTGATTCCTAAGCTTCATGACAAAGTTGGCACTGGAAGAGTGTTAGTTTGCATCAGTCATTGAATCTGTACAGTGAACTTCAGGAAAAGCAAATGGAGTCATTCTTCAGACCTCTCCAGGGAGGCATCCTTGTGTACAGTAACACTATCTGCTGTTTTACTGAAACACTATCTGAGGTTTATGAGACACTTATCTAGCGTTTGACACTAAAGAAAATTCCAGGAGTCACAAAAATAGGTGAGACCTTCCTATTTTGGAGCCACTGCCTCAAGACTACAATGCAGCAGCTGGGATCTGATCATGATACAGCAGTTGAAACCCAGAGTGAAAAATGATGTACCAAAGTCAGACTTGAAAAGGAGGTTTAGGAAAGTTTATGTTTAGTAACTAAACGTGATTAATTGAGGATCCTATCTACATTGAAACCAAGGTTTTGAAAATGCTTAAGTATTTCTATAACCCAGTAATGAAACACAGCCTGTTCTACTACCTGGCGATGAAACTACACTGGTCTGTGAGTTTATAGGCAGGCATTACTAGTGCTTAACTAAATCAATCATATGAGGAGCTGAGAAATGTTCCATGTTGAAGTTTTCTTCATCTCTTCCAGTTACTTGCTGCCATTGTATCTCTAGAAGAAAGCAGCAGTCTGAAATTCCTAAACCTTTGTTTTTGTGCCATGGAATTCCTTTTTAGATGAAATCCTGACATATATAGTAAGGAGTTCATTGTCTGTGTGTTCTTGCAGGAATCCATTTTCTTACAAATCCAGTATTTAAATGCAAGGTTTTGTTTCATTTTGGGAACTGCAGATGTCTGAGGAACATTGTCTCAGGCTTTGCTGAATAGCTGTACTGAGTAGCTGTGAATTTTACTTTCAACCATTATCTGTTGTTTTTTTTTTCCCATTCTTTTACCTAACCCAAAAAAGTCCTCTTTCTGGAAACTGAAATTTTACTGATTTGTTTTAGATAAATGTGTCATTTGACTTTTAATATGATTCATGGTCATTCCTCTGCTATAGGTAGGGAACATGTATATGCCATCATTAATGGAATCTTGATTACTTGTGTCTTTACAGATTCTTTGCAGTCAGCAGTAATGTAAAGGTGATGAAATAATACATTTTTTTCCATCAAAGAAAAGTTAGTGTTTGTAATATATTAGAAACATGACTTTGTGCTTTTATAGCAAATCAGTTTGTCAGAATTTAGATTAATATTAAAAAAAAAAAAAAAAAAAAGTTAAAAAAAAAAAGATGTCTGGAGTTTGTTATTGTTACAAATTATAAAGTGGGGTCTCCCGGTTAGATTATATAAGCTCAAAGAAAGAGGTTTTGATTCTTCTAATAGGGCAGGTGGCCTCAAAAATTATCTTAGTGATTTGTTTATGAGAAGTCTGTCTGCTTCAGCTGCATACATAGGACCAGGTGAAATACAGGAGCAAGCAGAAATGGGAAATTGTGTTTGTTAGGTAGTAAAATCCTGCTATAGAACAAAAGTAGTTTATTTTACGGTCAGTTTTGTTTTAAAATACGAATTGCCATATCAAATTACTTGGGTTTTAAAGATCTGTAGTACTGGAATTGCAATCTGAGTTGCAGGAATAGCATGCAGATTATGTTTCCTAGACTTGTTAGTATTTGTGTATTTAAATTTATTATGTACAGAAATAGTAGTTCAACAAAAATACAGAGACATGCTGGAACAGCAGGGGGGCATCTGACTAAGGCAGTGTTTACAATAAAGGAATGGAATTTATGCATTGAGCAAGGAGATGTACAATGGAAAGATTAATGGCTGTTGGATAATAAATATTAGATTTGAGTGCTGAATGAAAGCTGAGTTGGTACTGTTACAGCGATGGAGAATATTGTCCCTGATACTGCATGGATGCATTAGTGAGAATTGCACTGTAAATAAATTAACTGTAAAAAGGTTTTCTTTATATGCCAGGATTAATGAAAGGGTAGTTTATATCTCCTGAAATGAGACATTCACCTTTCATCCATGCGGAGAATTACTTCTGTAGCAGAGAACACCTTTAATGTTACACTGAATAGATTAGATCATTGATCTGTGTTTTCCCATAATTGTTTAAAGTCCTGGATCTTCAGTTAATGTGCATGAATTAATATGCAAAGAAAGACAGCTTCTTCATTGAATGGGAAAAAAAATCAAAGAAAGGAAGCGACTGTAAATAATTTTCCAAAATACACTACAGAAGGCTTGAAGCTCTGTATATGTTCCTGCATAATTAAGACTTGCTTAAAATTTATCTTAGGTTTGTATATTTGGGGTGGGAAGAAAGACCTCCGCGGTATGGATGTGTACAATGCTCTTCTTAATGGCAGCCTCAGGGCAGGGAGGCACTGCTGTAAAGCTCTGCCACAGAACCTTAGAAACATCTGGATTGTTCGAGTATTTTTCATTTCTCTGATAAATGTTTCACTAAAATATTGCTTTGGGCTCTCAAGAAAATGGTAACGAGTCCTTTGCATCTGGATCAAATTCTGTGGGGAAATGACTCCCTGCTTGCCTTCTCCTTCTGTATACAGTCACTGAAGGGTATGTACGGTGCAGGCCTACTGCAAATGATGTTTAAGTTCTTCGGCTTATTCATGCAAATAAACAGCTGCACAGCCTGATTTGAAACAATTCTGAGGCTTTGATATTTGTATGGTCTGCATTACAGTTCACTTTTGTACAGAAAACACATTTGTATAGAGAAACAAAAATTTTACCACGAAAGAAGCAATCATATGGATAAGCAATACAATCATACTTCGAATGGGGGAAGGAAAGAGCATGCTTTCCGATCCACAAATACTGCTCTAATTGCTTGGTCTCTTCTTAATGACACTGGAGTGTATTGTATTCAAAAGTGTCAGGCTAATTGGGCTTTATAGCCTGTCCCGCATCACACCTATACGTATTTCTGAAGACTAATTTGATCTTTGAGGAATGTTTTGCTGCTACTGTCTATTGTTCAAGCCACGTTGAAATATCCAACAAAAGACAAGAGCAGAGCCCTGTTAAAGGTTAATATTGCAAGATAAAATCAGTAGATGAAGTTAATTGTACAGAAATTGTTTGGAGCTTTTCCACCGAGCCAGGACTGTGTGTGCTGTGAGCCAACTGGGTGCTGGACAAATGAGGGACATCGATTTTGTGAATCAAGATTTACACTGAGTAAAGCCATAATAGTCCTTAGAGACAAGCATTAAAGTAAAAAGCACAGTGTGCAAATATCTGCTGTGTAGGTAGCCCTAAAGGGGGCCTGTGTTCCCACCGGGAGCTGTCTTCGGCATGACCTGCAAGCCCTGGCTTCTGCAGCTGGTCTGTCTGGCGTAGGGGATTGCGAGGTGGGGTATGGAGCCAGGAGGGCAGAGCCACGAGGTGTGAGGTCCTCGCTGGGAACTACCAGATGAGATGCTAAGGAACAGAATGAGGACTAGCTCTAAGTAATGGACGCAGCTGCGTGGCAAAGCAATGTGTGGAAGTCTGGCCAAGGTGCGCCTACTTTATTTGACAGGGCTTAATTATTTGTCAGAGGCTAAGCATTTAAAATCCTTTCATAAGGAGACCACAGAGAGCACAGTAGCAAACCCCTCCCATCGTAAAAGAGAACAGCAATTACAGAACTTCCAGGAAGGTTTCCACATTCGGCTCCATTTTCTATCTCACAGTACATCAAACACGATCGCTCCTGCACTGCTTACTCCTTACACTGTTTTCATCCACAAATCTGACGAAAAGTGCAAAGTGCTAAATGAACTTAATGCATTTTTGCTATTTGGCCTGGTTTAAAATGCATTTGAGCAGGTGAGTTGCATGTCTGTCAGTGGGCTAGACTCATAGAACTCTTAGAACAAGTTTAGTCTTGATAATTAAATTTGATGCCATGTTACCTTTAATTTGACAAGATTTTTGTGAAAGATGCTTTCAACTCGTTTTCATGAACTTTTCTAAATATTTCTTTGAGTGTTGTCTTCTTGTTAGGATTTTTCTAATTCCTGTGTCAAGAAAGCCTGCCAGAAATCCTAAAACAGATCTGCTTCTCTTAGATTGCAAAGAACACGTCACAGAAGACACCAAAGCAGAATCCATCAGTGACACGGCTGACCTGGCTCTGCCACCAGAAATGCCAATTTTAATTGATTTCCATGCCTTAAAAGATATCCTGGGGCCACCCATGTATGAAATGGAGGTAACATCCTTGTTTTTTCTCTGCTTTGCTGTTGTTTCTGTCTGTTTTGACTAGTTGTCTGTTTATTGCTATTGGCTGAGTTTATCCAGTGTTAACTTTAAAAAAAAACGTATTAGAAACAGGATTGTGCTTGTTTTCCATGGTGCTTGTGTTCCCCCAAGCATTTTTTCACCTAAAGAATATATTTGTATACTTTTTTTTTTTAATTGAGAGCACATAAATAATGCAATGGCATGACTTTCTGTTGGTAAAGATGCCTGCAGCACTGCTTAAGAATGTGGTAGTGTTTTTTTTTTCACTTCATAACATCTTTGCTTTTGTTTGGGGGATGTTTTTGTGGTCTTGGGAAGGAAGCCAAAATAGAACCCAGGAATCCTGTCTCTGAGGCAGCTTTAAGGACTGTCCCACATACCTCCTTAAAGCCAGTCAGCATTCTTGGGTATTAAAACCACTTCACTTTACACCAGCGTTCTCAAACATTCTTCAAATTAATGCAACACTTAGCCAGTAAAAATAAATGTTATCGTCAGTCACCTCCAGCCTCCTCGTGTCTGCTTTGCTCCTCAGTAGGCCTATTCCAGAATTTTTCATGCTTGAATTCTCCCCTTACAGGGAGCACAGTTGGAAGTGACCAGAACTCTTGCACAAATTTACACCATTTAATTTAGTTCTGGTCACTTCCAACTGTACTCCCTGTAAGAGGAGAATTCAAATAAGTATGACAGATTGTAGGCCAAGAAGTGCATGTGATTTCCTTAGGTGTTCTGACTAGTTCTGAACTTGCTCTGGAGTTGGTTATTCTTTTAAATTTGGTAGTGTGGCTGTGTTGACAAATAATTTTGGCTATTTTGTTCTCTTTCTACAGGAAAGCAGTGCAAGTAAAACTTTTAAAGTGTGCTTCTTAGCTCCAAATATATAAACACAGGAGTGCTGTGGTGCTTTGGTTTTTCTTACGTGAACAGTTGCCACGAAGATGCATATAAGCATTTGATGCTGGCCTGTACAACCTGAAATGAGACTGACTGAAGCTTCTGACTTTTATATCGAAGGCTTTTAAAATGTTTCTATATTTAGTAGGCAAATTAAGTAGTGCATAAGTAGAAGTAGAGATGAATCCACACAGCATCAATTCCCTGAGCAGTTTGATTAATTTTCATGTGCTATTTGCTGCATGTAATAATGAGGAAATATTTTTCAATACACACCCCTCTATAATTTTTCTCCGTGTAAGTTGCTCAGGTAGCCACATAAGTCCCGTTTTAGTGATTTTTCCCCACTAACCTCTAATTCCTTTGATATTTTTTTTTCAAGTGTCCCCAAGATTCTTCCAAATGAGGAGTGTAACTCCCATCTCAATGACAACAATTTCAGATTGGCTAGTGTTGTTTTTTCTGGTTTTGTAGTCTGCAGCACGCCTCTTTCCTTTCTACACCTTGCCTTTAAAGCTTTGCCTTTGACCTGCATTTTGCCATTTGTAATTAGTTGAAATGAAGATACAGTGGAGGCAACCCCTGTGTCAGTACTTGGATGAGACTAAGCAAATAGAACGGAAAACATGATGTGACTTAATTGATTTGTTGTCCTCCAGGGAATACCCTAAAGTGAGTGATTCATCTTCTACGTTTTCAGTGCATTGCTGGTATGTTTTCTGCAGAGGTCTTCCAGCAGAAAGGCATGACAGGTTACTCAGCTCATTCTTGTAGAATTAATTCATTATCAGAAATAAATAATTTTACATGTCACTCTCCAGAACAAATGTTGGAATAAATCACATGTTATGGCTTAGGAAGAATAATCTTGACAACAGCTGAAAGTGTAAAAGACTTGATGAAACATTTCAGCACAGCATGCTTTGGGGGAAGAGCTTTATGTCATGTCCAGCACTTTTGCAGTACAGTATTTCTCTTTTGACTTGGAATTTAGCTTATTTATTTATTTATTTATTTTGTCTTCCTTCAACGACTAATTGTGCTCAGGTAGCAAAGCACTACTGGCTCTGCATGGAGAATTCATCCATTTCAGAAATGAATCAAATTAATTTTCAATTCTGTATTTCAGTAGCAGACAAAATACTTTAACACGGCCTATTGCTTTACTTTACAAAGGCGTATTGGTCTTTGCTCTACGCACTGCCTGATGCAGTACAAACTCTTCCAGTTTCTGTTCTGCCTTGTAATAAATACCTAACTTGGTAGTTCAGAACGTGCTGAATAGCTGTATGGTCTGTCAGCGGGGCTTTCTTCCACTCCTCGTAGCTCAGGAAAACAAAAGGACTTTCTGTATATTCTAAAAGCGTCTCTCACATAAAGGAAAAAATAAAAATAAAAACTGGACCCTTCATGGAAAACATCCTGCCTCTCTTTCCTTCTCTTACCGCAGGAGACTGGCATTCAGACACTTGCATTGCTCACATCAGTGACTGGACACAGAGCTTAGATAAGTAGATCATAGTCTTGTGTGGAGCAGAGAGCTTGCTTAATTACTTTTAATTACTGACGAAGGCAGTCAGATTCTCCCTCCTTTCACATCCAGCCTGCTAGCACACACAAGTACTTTAATTATTCAAATTTATTTATAAATGTTTGCCATGAACATTTGAAATGAGTGCATGAATCACTGTGTTGTGAGACTGGAGTTTGGGCAATGAAACCACTTTTAAAAAAGCCCAAGTGTTGGGGAACGTTCAGGCTTAGAACTGATTTTTCATGTAAGTAACAAGAATCAGGACAAATATGACTTAATCCATCTGCTAGAGGTATATAAGCATTCAGTCAGGATTGACTAAATACTTGAAGTCCTTTGAAGTTAACAGAAAGATTCTCATTGAACTGTTGGGGGTGGGGAAGGTTGTGAGAGCGAAATATCCAGATGTTTGCCATTGCCTTAAGCTAAGCAGCCACATACAGGTCCTATTGCTGTAATTAATGTTTACATGTAGGCAGAATTACTGCTGCATAAAAAAGTAAATGGGCTCAACCCTTGTGTTTTAATCAGTACAGCTGTTTTGAAGGCAACTATCAAATTGTTTTTGCAATAGCTTTGCTAGGACTGTTTCTGGAGTTGTTTCCTGTGCTCCTTCCAGGTATCTGAGCGCTTAAGCCAGCCGGGAGTGGCCATAGGCTTGGCTTGGACTCCGCTAGGGGGAGAGATCATGTTTGTAGAAGCCAGCCGCATGGACGGAGAAGGTCAGCTGACTTTGACTGGTCAACTCGGAGATGTCATGAAGGAGTCGGCACATCTGGCAATTAGCTGGCTGCGCAGCAACGCAAAGAGATACCAGCTGACTAATGGTAGGTAGGGAAAAAATGCCAGTCGGATTGCCGTACAGACGCTGTGTGCATCCATTGACCTCTTACTGCAGGAGGCGTGCACGTTTAGGAAATACTAATATCACATGACAATTAAATGTCCTCAAACATGATATTTTTCAGTAATTCAGTAGATTGCAGCATTGCTAAATAACAGGAGAAGTTACTCGTACTTGTGGAAATGGAGCTAGTGTTAACAGAGGAAAGGTTTTTTCCAGCAATCAGTGCTGTCTGGAAGTTGAAATCAGCTCTAGTGTTCCTTGGTGGTTCTTCTGCCGATTTCTGCCCAGCTGAGGTTTTAGTGGCCTCGTGAGCAGGCTTGGTTTGGAACACGAGTTGTCACTGCAGTCTCCCACTGTGGTCAGTCCCTGCCTGCAACAGCCTGGGGTTAGCCTCTGTGCCCAGATGCTTCTGGGAGTGGTGGCAGACGCTGCTCCTTAGGCATTTTTCTACAGACTTTCCAGCAGCGGTTTTGTGATGTGTGATACTCAAGGCTGTTAGTTTTCCTCTAAAATTAAGGTAAAGCTTCCGGTAAAAGTAGGTTTTTATAGTTTGCTTTAATATTTTGAGAATTATTTAGGCTTATATGGTAACTGTTGAAGTGCAGTGAAATAGGAATTTCACCCATATTAGTTTTAAATAGATTTGAAAATAAAATCTTGAACGTAGGCAATGCTGCTGGCATTGAGAGTGTAAACTAGAGAGGCAAACATATACACAGTTGGGTCCTAGAGGTGAAGTAAGGTGAAAAGATGTAAATGAGAGATCTACTTTATTATATTAATACTGCTTTTTTTTTTTTTTTTTAAAGAGAGCTGCTTTTGTGTGGTATGTTCTCTGAAAATTTACATTCATAGTTTGGGACATAAAACTAAAGAACTGTATGTAGGAATTCCGTGGCCTCTACACTAATCCCTACTCTGAATTTCCCAAGACATGCAAATGAGTTACGTCCCCTCGCCCCCCTTCAGTACCTCTGCAATATAGTGTTGTTTTTTTCAGCACGGTTTAAAAAATAGTGGTAAGGCTTTTAGTTCTCTGGTGGCCTTTCAGAATAAAGACCAGGAACAAAACGGGTTTAGATTTTTCACATTCAAACCATTCTTTTTTTCTTTCAGCTTCTGGAAGTTTTGATCTCCTTGACAACACTGACATCCATCTGCACTTCCCAGCTGGAGCTGTCACAAAAGATGGACCATCTGCTGGTGTTACCATAGTAACCTGCCTTGCTTCTCTCTTCAGTGGGCGGCTGGTGTGTTCAGATGTAGCCATGACAGGAGAAATTACACTAAGAGGCCTTGTTCTTCCAGTATGTATCGTTTGAGAAAAGAGCTAAGTTGTATTAATTCTCCATATTGTAGGTGTAAAGTCTGTTTCTAGCCCTTTACAAAAGCGTGGTCTTGCTGGATCGTTCCCTTAGCAGCAATCCAGTCTCTTCTGGTGTCATTGTAAGAGGCTGATGGAAGCCAGCCTCGGCTAGTGCTGTATACTCATGTGTCTGCCTTGCATTTAAGGTTAAAAATGGCCTTGATGCTGTTTTCAGGAAGTGCACGTTGTTAGCGTGTCTAGTTAGAAGGGAAACCTAGAAATCCTAAAATTCAAGATAATTATATTGCAATTTCAACACATGCTACCTAGAACTATTAGTACAAAAGTATCTCTGGTTTGACTGGCAAGTTGTTTTTTTTTGAGCTCTCACGGTAATTTCATATAGGCTACTCTCAAAATTCTCTGTATTTTTAGCCTCTACTTATACGTTGTTACTTCTGTGTAGTTCAGCTGAACAATGTTCCCATAAAGCTTGTTAAAAGCATATGAGGGCAAAGGGAACTTTCAGCAAATACAATTTCAGTTTTAAGTATCAAAGGGAGATTGGCATAATTGATTAAGACAGATAGAGATGATTTATCATCTCATACCAAATCATGGACAAAGGAAGGATGAGGTTGGAAAACAGGATTCTGTTTCACGCAGTGGAGTAAACCAGAGCTAACATAATTAAAGTAACAGACTGTAAGGCTCTCAGAAGTAGCGTTCTGGTGGCAGTTAGACTGACACGATTGCCTGTCGTTCAAGGCTCTGGTGAAAAATAAACAACTGCCTTAACTCTGGTTTGGTTTAAGTTTGCTGAGCTTTCTGAATAAATTGCTTTTATTGCACCAGTTACCCAATTTTGCCTATTGTTTAAGGTAGGTGCAGAAATTACTTGTCTGTACTAAATCATTTTTTATAAATGACTTTCTTTCTGAATGTTGGCTAGGATCTATTATTAGTAATTTTAATTCATGTGAGCATGCCATTAACTGCATCTGCTGCCTGAAAGAAAGCAATGGGGTGAGTATGCAGTAGCAGTGTCCAGACTGTGATCACCGTGGGGATTTATGGCTCTGTTACTGATTTGCAGAAGCCTAAGTAGTACTTTCTGCTATAATACAGGGCCTTCCTGTATCATAAAAGTACAGGTTTCTTTGGTAAGATGGTCTTAAAAAAGGATTCGAAAAAAGTTTATGGGGAAGAAGCTACAGCTATGACTAAAAGAAAAACTGATTTTAAAACCATCTTTACATTGTCGTTACAAACTCAGAACAGGTAGCTTCTTGAAGTGATGCTTACTTTCCTAGAGCAAAGCCATCTTTGCACTTTTGGGTACAGGTTTGTATTTTCTTTTGTTTAACGCAAGTTATTTGTTGTGGAGCATTGCATCTGGAAGATTTTTCCCCCTTTCCTCTTCTAATGCTGCCTTTATTTTGAAAAACTTTTGTTCTTACGTAGGCATAGGATTTCAGCATGCCATAAGAGAAAAAAATGTGTTAAAGCCACCTTTATTTAGAAAATTATCTCTGAAAATGGATGACTTTTCAAGTTTTGATACTTTTACCTGCATTCCTAGATGAATTTTTAATCCAGAGAGATTTTTTCCTTCTGTTATTAACTGTTATGGAAAAAGTGCTGTAGCGTAATGTGTTTAGCACTAGCTGATCTTTAAAGTTCCTACCACTCCAAACCATTAATAGATTTCCCTTGTTAAGCACATAATGAGGTAAAACTACTGCTAATTTTTTTTATTACTTCACTAAATGATTGGGGGAAGGAGAACCTCATTAAAATTTAACTCCTGGTGTGACTTCTAAATTTGTTACACTAATTATTTTATGAGAGTAATATATTATATATAAAATCTTTTCCTCATTAGGTTGGGGGAATTAAGGACAAAGTCCTGGCAGCACACCGAGCTGGACTGAAGAGAATCATCATTCCTCAAAGAAATGAAAAAGATCTTGAAGAAATTGCAGTGAACGTACGGCAAGATTTGACTTTTATTACGGCAAGCTGTCTGGATGAAGTTCTTAATGCAGCTTTTGATGGAGGATTTTCAGTTAAGCCCAGAGTTGAGCGTTTGAATAGTAAACTTTAAGTAGACAGGCTGAGATTAACTTCTACATCAAGTTTTAATAGAGATCAGTAACTATCAAGTATAAATATGAGGTACACTTGATTGTTTAAACATGGGTGTAAGTGCAATCAAAATAAAAGTATTACCGTAGCAGTTAACAACCCAGAACCGCATTTTATGGGCATGTGCTACTACAAAGAATCTTGGGGAGAAAAAAAAAAAAGAAAAAAAAAACTTATAGTGGGTTTCAAGCATAAGAAAGCTGAAGTTCTTGAGAAATATTTGCTTACTTTCTCTGGTATGTCTTTATATAAACGTCAACAGCTGATTATATCTGTAAAGGGCGAAAAACCCCTAGACAGGGAATAGTATGCAATTTGTGTATTCAGTGGACACAAACTGTCGCAAATGCTGCCTAGCAGAGGAGCTAACAGAGATGGGATGTCACCCTGACTGGGTGCGGTTTTCTTATTTAGGAAACAGCACTGAAGCAAGGTACTAAGGAGCAGTGGCATCACAGGAAAAACGTTTTTTGAAATCAAAAAAAATACTTAAAGGATTTAACCAGATGCAATACAGCCTAGATTAAGTTAGTAAATCCTTTCAGCACTCCCAAGAGTTACAGGCTGTAGCAATGTCAATGTAGGTATCATTTTTCAAACCTAAATACAGGAATGCATTAACTTTTGTCTAAGAAGGGAGATAATGCACTACGGTTCCCATATGCAAAGTTGTACTTACAGCACTGGAAGTAGGTGGAGTGTACATGAAGACTTCATGAGAAAGACTGAGCATGGTAACCTTTTAGAGGGACAAAGTACACGTCCTTAATTCTTACCCACTACAGAACTAGGAATATTGATTCTGGGATGCTTGTTTAGACTCTAAAATTAAATCAATTTAAGCAATGTCAAGAAAACTACTGGACAGTTAAATTGCATTAGGTACTGCACACTGTGAACAACGTAAGGTTTGAGAAGTGTTTCAGTATCCTGTCTGAGCTGATAGCTTTGTCTCTTCCCTTGAATGCTAGAGAAGATAGAAATTTAACCTTATGTAAGCTACAATTCTAGAGTTTTTCACTGTTTTGGACTAGGGTCAAGCACAAGAGAAAACCCAGTATCATAGTCTGTTCTTGCTCATTAATCCCAAAACAAACTCAAGTGTGCTTATGAAATGCCAATTGTATCAGTTACAAAAGCCTCTTAAAAAGCAGCCAATAAATCAAAATTAGTAGCTTGTTTTGCTTTAATTTCCATAGATACAAACAAAGCTGATTTACCTATTTACCTGGACCTTAACAGTAATTGTATTAATAAATGCAGTGGGTATTTCTGCACCTGCCTTATAAGATCTCAAAACTTTCACAGAAGACATCATCTAATAAAACGTTTTAAAAAATACCTTTGTTTTACTCTTTTAAGAATTAATTATACTCTTAAGTCATTCACTATCTAAGTTCCAAGGTTAAGAGGCAACAGTCTTTATGTTTTTCTGCCTTACAGAATACTTGAACACAAAAAGTGCAAAAAAAAAAAAAAAGACAATCAGTAAAATAGCAGAAAGGAATGGTAACTAATACCCTGCTTGGCCTTCACTCAACACCGGTAGGGGAGAAAAAAATGTTCTCTTTACCAAGCTTAATTAATATCAAATAACAATCCCGCAATACTTTATGCTAGTAAGAAAAACAGATGTGCGTGGAATTCCACTGCAGTCTGCTTATACGTATAGAAAAAATGTGTTTTTTGAAATACAATAAATATAGGGTTTTGTTTGTTTGAAAAAAAAAAGAAAAAATAAACGGCTTCTACAGCAATATCACTTCAGAAGAACAGAGAGTTGCTCCCCAAAAAAGTTGAGCAATGACTTTCTGCCACACCACTCCATCTTGTCTACATGGGCTTTATCTAAAAGGTGAGGAACTTAAATGCAACTCTAAAGATCTTTATCTGGATTTACTTACAGATTTTCATGTTCCCACTTGTCACCACGAGGTGACTTGGTTATGTTACCTTCTTGGGATATTATTATTATTTTTAATATAACCTAAGCATTATCCATTATAACAGCAGATAGTTACATGTGTATTTTCTTTTGTTTTCACAAAATACTCTAAAGAATAACAATCTGTGCCGCAGCAAACCAGAATAAGAATGATCTTTTAAAGTACTTTTGATACACTAGGGATTACTCTGCTTTGCACTGACATTTAAACAGACCTGATGATAAACATGAGCGTGTCCCTCAGAATATACTGTAAGGTAACTAAGCTTATCAAAGGTAAAAGGCAGCAACGGTAGTTCCTTTCCTCTATCCACAGTCCACACTCTTAAGTTGCTACAGATAAAACTATCCCACTAGTGCAATTCATGCTTTTAATCATAGTAGCTTTGAAACAATACTGAATAATGCAATGGTATAGGTAGCAACACAAAACAGTTCATCTGCTTCAATTTAAAGCAATATTGCAAACAAAAACTAATCAGACATGTCAAAACAGAAGCCAAATATTAACATCCATATTTGTCAAACATTTTCCTTTTAAGGCTTTTTTTTTTTCCCAAGGCAATGAAAAACAATGGAGGTAGTAATAGGGAATAAATATAAGTTCTACTGCATTCATCTATTTAAGACAAATTTGAATACTCTCCCAATACAGCAAAGAAAACTAGTACTTTCTAAAATAAATAGCTAATGCTAAGACAGTGGCAGGCTTTAATACACCATTTATTTTAGATAAGGCAGTACGCTGTACAGATTTTTAGTACGTTTTCTTTTTTCATATATAACAGAGCAAGGTTTACTTACCAGATCCTCAAACTACTTAGAGGAGATCCACTGAATTATGCTTCCAATACTTTTGAGGATCTGGGCCTAAGTATAATTTGTTTAGTCATTCCATCTGATGATGGGCATCAAGTGTTTCATACAGGTTTTTGTTGTTTTGTCTGTTACACCAAATAGAGTACCGGTTTATGTCATAGCAGTAAGTCCAGCATATGTTAGTAGTGCTATAGCGTGTCATCTGTAAAACACAATGAAAAAGCAGTCTGACCATATCAGTTAGCTTCTAAAGCTCATTACAAATGCCCTTTTTAGTCCCCTTCAGAATCATACTCTCAAGTTCCAGCCTAAATAAAAATCACTGTGTATCAGTGCAGAAAGGTTTCAAGATTCACAGTTCTTCTGGGGACACAACATGAGTACAAGCAGCAATCCCAAGTAACTCACTCGCTTACACAGCCCTGCAACACTCCAGTTGCAACTATCAGGCTGCTCAGGGCGACCCTTACAGGTTCTTAGCTAGATTTCCTTACAGAACTTGAGCTGAAAAGCAGATAACCTCGGCAGGTAAACTTCAGTCCGAGCCAGCCAATGAGGAGTGAATGGGTGAGCTGCTGAGTAAATGTATGCCTATAAAATCTATTTGTGTATTTAGCTGAGTTTGTCAGTAGACCAGAAGAGAAAACTTGGGTAAATACAGACAAGCTTAATTAGGTGAGAGTAATTACTGAGTTCAGAAGACTGCAAACAATTAGTTGTCTGTTTGGTAAAGAAAAAAATGCTAGATTGAAGGATTTGTCTTGAAACATCTGTCTACTGTCACAATACATCTTCTAACTGAAATCTGTGCAAAATTTCAACAGCCTAAGAAACAAATTATAAGTAGTATTATTGTTTTCTTTCATTACACGAAACCAATGGTTTCTGTAGTAGTGTATGTATCCAGCCCAATGGGTTTTATGCTCCTTACCTGTACAACTACTTACCTTATGCACCAAAATAATAGGAACAACACTTGACTTAACAAAGCAATTTCTGATAAGAAAGTTAAAGACAGTGCACAGTAAATAAACTGTATTTTAATGTGTTACAAAAGTAATTCATAGCCAGACTACCTCTCTGAACAGATGCCCATTACTACTAGGTTTGACAAAGATTTCCTTTAAATAGCTTAAGATGAAACAGCTTTTCACCTTACTCTTTTTTTCTGTCTCCGTGTCTATGTTTTGTAACACAAATACCATTATACATTCATGGTTATTTTTTCACATATAGGCAGTCTGCGTAAAGCCCAGTATCCTACAAAGCTTTTATGGCTGGTGAAATCATACCTGTAAGAGATTACTTGCATCTGACTGTGTATCATGTCACTAAAACGATATACAAAAATCAGTTCAAGAAATTACTTTAGTAACAACCAAGAGACATGAGGACAAGAAATTGAGCAAGAGTAGTAGTAGTGTGTCAAACTTTGAGCTAAAGCAAAAAGCAAAAAATTGTATTTTAATTTTCCAGGTATTCTTTTAATGAGAAATATAAAAAGACTGCAAACATCTTGTTCTGACTGCCCCCCCCCCCCCCTTTTTTTTTTTTTTTTTTTGCTTTTTTTAAACAAATGGTCTGTTTTATAGTTACAAATACTGTGCAAGACAATACCTTCTTTGTACTGGAAAACCAAATAATACAAGGATGCAATTGAGTTTCTAAGCATCTCTAAATTTGAAACGTGATTTTTTTTTTTTAATTTGGAAAAATCTTGGTAATTCATTTATGTCAGATCATAACTCAAAGTACAACAACATCTAGACCTGTTTTTAAAGGAGCTTTCTTTCCTGATACATCTTTGAACATAATTACTCCTTTCAAGTTCAATACATTCACAAAATAGCTCAGTTAAGAACAGCATCACCAATGAATTGACTACTGGAAAGAGACAAATTTACCAAACATACAGAAATATTAATTTTACCATAGCAATTATGCATATCAAAAGATGACACCTGCAGTTAATTTTTAAAAGATACAAAAAAAAAAGAGAAAAACCTGAATTACAGAAAAGAAAGTCATATTTATTTAATGAAAAACTAGAAGTTAATAAAAATTAGCAAATACACAAAAAATATACACAAACAGCAGCAATACTATGTAGTGACTTACAAAGGAGGGGGGGAGGAGGGGAGCGGGACGCAGCGGCCAGAGACCAAACCGCTCAACATGGCTTGTCAGTCAAAGGGGGAGGAAAAGAACACGAACAAAAACACGAAACAGTATCCTTTTCAACAGTACAATCAATCTACAAACAAGTTTTTAGAATTATTTTACAACATTTCCTGTAGAATCAATTCTTAATACAAAAGATGCCCATTTTGGGTGTATATATATTTTCAGTGGTTTACTGTTGACTTATTTTAAATATATTAGTGTTACTACATGCAACTGCTTCCTGTAATTTAACAGCCTCTCCTTTTATTTACCTTCATATATGTCTATCCTCCACCTAGCAAATAATTTGTCTGACAGTCAACGATGGTTACCCTAGTTTCTGCTAAGTTAAATGCAATGGTTTTCAACACTGGCCTGAAGAGGTTTGATTGCCATTTCAACACATTGATATAGTTACATTGATGCCTAAATTGCCATTTTCTGCAAAGAGCTGTGCAATGCTGGTGTCAAAGACTAGACAGTCACTATTCATAATGGCTGTTGCAATTCCCTCATGGATAGATCGAGGAGTTGCTTCCCAAGTCAATCGCCGCCTATGACCGTTTAGCTCAAGTCGATAAGCAAAGTTTTCTGCTTGCTTGCGTGTTCCTATCAGCTGTACAATCGCAAAGAACTGCTGGTGACCATCATATTTTTCCTGTTTCTCCAATACTAACATGAAATGAAAGCCAAAACAAGACTGCATCATAACCCAGTCAACAGCACCAGGAAGATTAATGTCTGTAGCAAGGAACACTATATCTTCTCCCTGAAGCGTAGTAATTGACTTATGTTGATGCATCAGATGTGGCATTACAGCATCCAGAGAACCTTGCCATTTACATGAAGCACCGGGACATGGACAGGAGTAAGGCCTAAACTCACACAGCTCCTCATGGTCTGCTTTTTCTGTGTGTGGCAAAGTTATCTCACATCCGGAAGAGGCATATTTACATGGGAATAGTACAGAATTGGCAACTTTCTCCATAGCCAGGTTACGAATGGAGCCCAGCGGGCCTCGGCAAGTTGGACAGCACGTAAGTTTGGGGCGACAGTTGCTACAAACAAGATGGCCACTCTGACACTGAAGAATTGGTGGCAGCACATAGTCAAAACAAACAGGACACTCAAAGAGACTAGCCAAGTCATTATTGGAAGCTGTAGTGCCAGTCAGTGCAGGCACCCGCTGTGATGGTGTACACTTTGAAGTACCTGTAGGTAGTGCTGTAGCAGTCTGACGGCTCATTTCTGTAAGAGAAGAGAGAAAAAAAGAATGAGGATAGAGTAGAGATTACATCTAAACGCATTTTGTTTTCTTCTGCATGCACTATTTCTTGATTTTCAAAGAAGTTTCAAAAGAAACTAGATAGAAATGGAAGTAAACCCTAAATACGTAATGCCAACCGCGGGTACTTTACATGTAGATGATCAGCTGTGCTCCACAGAACAGACACATCTATGCCATGCAAATTTAACAAGGGATGAAATTCTGCTAATTACTCTGAAGTGGAATTTACCTATTGGAAGCTGTAGGGTAAATGAGTAAAGATATGCTTAATGTAACTGAAATCCTTAAAGGTTTTTGTTGTTGTTGTTGTTTAGGGGTGGGAGTGTTTTGTTTTTTACTATTGCACATTCAAAACATTCCATCCACATCACTTGAGTGTAACAAATGGGCACACTACACAACAATTCTCAAGCTGAATTTTAAGTTGCTGTGTATCTAGTGAGAGAAGAAACTAGCCATTTTTAAATGAACACACAAACCTCAAGATAGGACCTCAGTAATCATGTTTACTGTATAAAATATACTGCATTTACTGTATAAAATAATACTGCATTAAAAAAAAAGTAACAAGGACAAACACAAATATGAAGATCACTACAGTGCTTTTTCCCAGGCCAGGATATTGACTCATTTTCTTATTTTGAAGTCCTACAGCTTAAGCGCAGCTATTGCTTCCACTTGCTGAAGTGAACCATTTGCGAAAATACCGGAAAAGAAACAAAACATTTAATTGAATATCCCAAACAAATTCACAAGATGAAATTTGAGAATTAGTTTTAACATTTAAGTACTCAAGTATGCCCAGTACCTTGAAAAGGCACTGCTTACAAAATTTTACATTCAGTGGAACTCAAGTTCAATTTTTTCAAATGTCCCCAAACCGAAGTTAACAGCTATCTGACCAAACAGTTCTCTCAAGGGTTCAAGAGTGGTAAAAGTCCCGCATTTCTTACCACATTTGGATGCTACACTTTGTACTGCACCCCCCCAACTCTCCTCCTACTTGTACAAAAGGAATCACTAGTAGCACCAGGAAAAAACATCCCTCAATTTTGAAAAAATGCACCTTAGGTTAAGTAAAATGCTATCCAAAATTGGATTTCATTACACAGTGACATTCTCAACCACCTTAAGTGTTTCTCTGCAAGTACACCAGCTCTGTACCTGTCACGTATGTATAAAGCTCTCAAAATAAACCTCATCTTTAATCTCCTTTGTATTTGACATGGGAATATTAGGCAATAGGCAAGCTTCCCATATTTAGAATCATTTCAACCACAAACAAACTTACTCATACTTGGACCAGATACCTCAATGCAGCATACTGTGCATGCTTTTGCAAGACAGATGTTATTCAGGGCATCAAGTGAACAAAGAGATCCCAACAAGCAACGTAACTTAGCCCTTGACGTTCACAAAGTAACCAACCACAGGCAGTTTTATCCTTCTACAAAACCAGCTCTCTAATCCAGAGGCTAGTAAAACATGGGTGGCTAAGATTTGCTGTTCAGTTGCTGACTGTGTCTCACACACCCACTAGCAGCAGCATCTCACCCCTCCCAAGCCTCTTTCAACTCCGGCTTGTTGGACACACAATTCCCAGTTCTCATCTTTGGAAATAAAGCCATACAATGGTTTGCGTTGCTGGACCTTGACTGATATTGTGGAGGTAGGAAAGGAACGCTTGTTTCTTTAGCCATATTTTCCTACTGTAAGGCATTCTACCGAGATGGAAAGTTCAAGTTATCTGTGACAAATCGGATCTATGTTCTGGGGAAGCGATACTGCACCAGCTTGCTGCAGCAGAGGGATTCAAATGATAAGCCCCTATGACAACTGATCACTGCTGCTATTTTCCCCAACACCCGTAGGTGGGAGACTCACGATGGCACACTGCAGTTCTGTGGTCTAGGAGAACAAATTATACACAGCAGAACGATTGTACACAGCAGAACAAACTCTTACCATACCATTTGCATGGAAAGAGCTTAGAAATTGCATGCATATTCATACATAAACTTCTAAAAAGATTTCCTTTCAGAAACTGCAAACACATTTCAGAAAAGCTTGTGCATGCTTCATCTTACCTGAACCCATACATCCTGATCCAGGGATCCCCAGTAACCCACAGATAACACTGGTGAAAACCAGGGTGTCAGACCAGTTCCCTAGGCAGTCAGACTAGCTGGGTGAGCTTTGGTTTGCCTAATTACACCTCCCAGAGCCCATACAACAGATAAATTAAGCAACCTACAAGCTTTGAAAAAGACCTTATGCACAGAGGCACTTCCCACTTCAGCTTTCTAAGCTCCAGAAGCACTGAGGAAGACGAGAATTGCACAGCCGTGCTTTACCACTTCTGTATGGGAGCAGCCTTTACGCACAACTTCCACAACCAAGGGCCAGCCAAATGAGCGGGGAATGGAAACGAGCAGGAATCTGTGAACCAGACCATTGAGACTAACAAGCAAGGAAGAAACTGGATAAATCTATAAACTGTAATTTACCAAGCCTAAACCTGCCCAGAGCCTACATTTTCATCTCCCCTGTTAACATAAAAGATGAATAATGCATCATGATGGCAAAGAAGTTGATTGTTTATAGCTCTCTTAGAGGCTACAAGTTTATCACCAGTAGAAATGCTAATAGTGTCACACAGTTAACCTCTTCACTCCTGCTGAATTCCCCAAAAAATATAATTACAAACCAAGTAAAACTGGAAGTAAAGTTTAAAGCTATTTTTAGCTACCAAAGCCTTGCTAGAGGTAAAACCAAAACAAACCAAGCTACATGCGCTACTACTCTGTTCCCCCACAGTGGAGCTAAGTCTCTAGGCAGCACTGGCAACCTATGGAGTGCCGGGTGTGCGTCTGCAAAAATACTACTTCCCACAAGTTATTCAAATATTGTACAAATTTGTAAAAGTTCAGCCAATGGGAAGAATGAAAAGGGAAAAATGGTATTTTAAGAATTCCTTGTTCTAGATCAAGGAAGAGCAATGCCCTTGGCAGAAGCAGCAGGCACCAACCTCTTGTGGAAACGCCCCTGCACCCCCAAACACAGCCCCCGCTGTGCCATGGGCCAGGCCCAGCCCCAAGCCCCTGTTCCATTGGGGCCAGCCAGTGGTTCCCATGGAGCCCAGCGAGGCCCAGCCCCAAGGCTGCAGCACCAGGTGCCCAAACCACCACCAGAGCAGAGCAGCGGGATGGCACCAGAGCATGGCTGCACAGGGCTCCGGGCTGAGGCAGCACCGTGAGGGTACCAGCTTCAGCCGAGGTGTGTTGCCATCAGTGGTTCTGGCAGCACACAAACTGAGGCGACAGCGTCTGGGTCGAGAAAGTCATCTTAATAATGCTTTCCTCCTCAAAATTCACATCCTGCTGAAGAACGGCCGTGGAACCTCGTATCAGCCCTGTAACGTGCAAACAGAGGCCACCTACCAGAAGCATCAGTAACTAACTAAATACAAGCAATGCTTAACATTCACCGCAGTATGTGCAACATGCGACATCCCCACCTGTTACAAGTCAAGAAAGTTTCCAGCCAAAGCAGGCATGGTTGAGAAAAGCCACAGAAATGGCCTTTGAGAAATTCACCAGGATTGCTCCCTGGAGTGCTGGACACAGGCCCTGGGCTCTCCCTCTTGCGGCTGTCCCCTGAGCAAAGCCACCAGCACGCACCCCCCAAGGCACTGTGACCTGGGGCACGGGGCCTGCAGGGAGAGAGTCCGCGCAGCCCCAGCAGGGCGAGAAGAACCGCGGTGCCAATGGGAAGAGGTGGGAATCTGACTGGGGAAAAAGCTGGGCTGAGGTGCAGATGAGGAAAGCAGTTTCAAGAAAAGTTCATAAAGAGAGCGGATCTCACATGCCATGGCAGTAACGGCAGCGTACGTGAATAGATTGACACCAGCTCAGCTTCTCACCTTTCAAAGGCATTAGCTCCAGACCCATCCTTGAAACTAAATCTCTCCCATCTCACCGAAATAGAGGGCACCTTCGACAACTTCAGGTTAACACCAGCCACTTCTGAAATATCTGCACTCATTTTGAATAGATTAGACTTGGGGTTAGTGTTTTAAATTCCTTTCGAGAGGGTAATTGAATATGAGTTTGGGGAAAAAAAGAAACCACCACAAACCCCACAAAAATTCATATAGTCATCTTAATGGCTGGGACAGAAAAAAAAATCTAATTATATAATACTGAAAGAATGGTTCAAGGACAGAAAAAATGCCTTATCACAAGTTTCTAGATGTGATACAATAAAATGTTTCTTCAATCACATTTCAGAACTAATTGAATCCAGAAACTCGCATTCAAAATTTATAAACTCTCAATGCCTTACAGCCATCAGCAAGATCATACAAAATCTTTTAACTTTTTCAACTGTACAATCATATTTGAAAATTAGACTTTTTAAAAAAAATACCCATTACAGAGCACTGGAAATTAGATCACTTCATAACGATGTTCAAACTTGTGGCAAACACTGACAGTTTACTCTCTGAGGTGCTACATCAGCCAAAGAATGTCAAAACCCAAAGGCTAAATGAACTGTTGAAAATAATGATTAGACTAGTCTAAATAATAACACGCAAGTAGATACAGAAAAGTTAGAGAACATAATCAGAAATGTGTATGATGTAATATCTGTAACATCTGTAAACATTACAAGCAACAAATTAAAAAGATTCAAAACCCACCAATATTGCCCTGGTGGCAGAAGGAAGGTTTACTGAGCGCAACAGAAGCATGTGTGCCTATTTAGAAAAAAGGATGGTGCGTGCGTATGTATACACATACACACCAAGTACATAATCTCATGCTCAAGTAACTCCAAGTGTTACTGATACAGAAAACCCAAGTGAATATTATCTTGAGAATGGAGGTAATTAAAAAGCACACCTTGTTCCTATTAAAAAGGGGCACCAGTGTATTTCAAGTAGGGAACTTCCTTGCCATTTTTAAAGTGGCACTAGGTTAATTTCATACTAGAAGTCCTTAGGATCACGGATTTTTGTTCCATGGCTGCTCAATTATGAAAAAGTCTTAATCTGCTGGGGACAGAGACTCTAGGACTACAGCACTATGTACAAGCCAGTTCCCCAACTGCATGTGCTTAATATTTCTGAAAATAATTTACTAAGCAATTTCTCTTTCCTCTGTCCCCTCTCTTGCACTCGTATTAGCCCAATGTACAGCAAAACAGAAGGGAAAGAGGTTTCGGCAGACTCTGTTGAAAATACCATATATCGCCCTCACCAGCACCACACCTCAGCAGGTACATACGGCACCAAGTGTATTATGCACAAGTATCTCAGAGAGTAACTTCAAAGTATTCTTTTTTGATTTCTGTTATTTTTAAACTCATTTGGGGGCCCAATTTTTTTCCATTTTGAATTCTGGAAAACTTCAGATCACAAAAAGCCTGGCATGGTTAATGTCAAATGTATGGCTCCCTATGGAAACCTGACACTGTTAGACACAACAGTACATCGCTGCTCTCACAGCCTCTGTGCGTACTGACCTGCTTCAAAATTGTAGAAGCATTTACAGCTCATGACAAATCATTAATCAACTACATAACCCAATTTAGTCTCTATCTTTTGTTTTCAATTTATGAATTAAGAACTTTTCCAACCCTTCCAGACACCATTTGCTTTGGTGTCCTTAACGATACTCTATTTGTTATTTCAGACACCTCAGGGCTGCTCTCCTTAACAACCAAAAGCCAGAACAACCCAATCTAATAGTGTATTTTAAAATAAAATTTATAAAAAAATAAAAATAAAAAATGGGCAGATCTCATGATTATTTCATTTTGGAAATGAAAATTAATATTCCAAACTCATTTCCAAATGAATTTTGGAAAGTATCGCCTCTCCAGCTCACCTCCTTGACATACAAGGTTACTGTAATTTCCACTGCTTTGTAGTGACCCCATCTGCTTGAAATTGCAGGTACTTATTTCTTGCCTCCTGAAAGCAGCTCTCTACGAACACCTCCTTCCAATAATCAGGAAAGGAAACCCCCATGGATTTACAATCATGGGACCGGTCATGCTCTTTGTGGCTACATCTGCAGCAAACCACCAGACCCTAACCCTCAGCATGTGTCTGATGCTATCGAGTCTGTCCTCTTGCACAGAATGCTATCACCGGTGAGTCAATGCTAGTGGGCAATCCAGGTCGTCTCCAAATGCAGCACACGTTACGTAGCAGATGCAAACAGCACTATGTAAACAAAATCAGTATATTATTACGCCCATTAAATTATAGCGACCTGTTTCTAATCCAATACAAAAACTTGAGCCTTGGCCACTGTTATTAATATTCATCATTAATGTTTTGGCATAGATAGGAGAATAGTTGAACAGCCAGCCAGAAGGTGGCCGATTTCTAGCTGCCAAAGATTTTCTTCCCAACAACCTTATAATGTACAATTAGAAAGGAAGAACATCCTATAGAAGATGTACAACAACCACATAAAACGTGGCGTTCATTTTTAAATGCAAAGAACTTTATCAATTTCAAGAAGCGAATAACCCATACTCTGCTAGCCTGGGATATCAGGCTAAACTGTTGGGATAATTCCAGTCTTGCAATGAAAGATGAGCTCAGAAACAAAGTACACAGAGAATAACTAACTGATAAACCCCCAAACTTCATTCTAGAATGAAAACTAGAAATGTCTGATCAATAACAAAAAACTAAGTTTGGCCCAGTCACTGCACTACATAATCAGAGAACATCCCAGCGCTCACAGGTCTTATAGCAATACTTAGAACTCAATACAAAACCATGTTTCTTTGTAAATTCAGACCATCAGCAAATTATTATAAAGCTATACATGACATTTATCTCCCCCTCCTTTTGAGCTTGGAAGGAGAAAGCTAAGGGAATTATAAAGGATGTTTCTGAAAACTCAAGCTAGACCAAAAGCAATTTAACAAATGCCGCCACTAGAAAAAGAAAACAGTGATACGTTAAACAAACTGGTACAAGCAACAATAGCAAAAATTATTGATATTTGGCAGTCTATTGGAATAAAATAAAGTTTGGCTAGTGAAACAACTTGTTCCATTACATATAGCTTCAAATATGGAAGAAAAAGAACCATATTTTAAATACAAATCAAAAGCAAATGCTTGCATTAAAAGGCTGCGGTCCATTTCCACATGGGAGCTTACCATAGTTTTCCTTTTTCAAAAGGAGCAAATAACTTAGCTTGCTGATACTGCAGAACACCCCCACCTACTACACAGGCATCAGGATGGTGATACAGAAACGCTGTTCAAAGATGCACATTCTTGCACTGTACCTCAAGTGGGACTTGGACCAAACCCTCCTTTTTTCTCAGCTCACCAGCTCTGCGTCCTCCACATCAATACCTGCAGGCAGCAGCCAGAGCATTCCTTGACAGAGGACACCTGAACCTCCAGAATGCCTGCACCTGGAACCTACAGCGTAACAAGCTATGGTTTGAATTTAAAACACCGCCTGTCCCATGCTAGCCTCCTCTAGATAGCACACTGGAAGCGCTTTTCTGCAGTCTGCCAGAGCTTGAGCACAGTACTGCTGAGATAAAGAAGTACTGATTTCAAAATAAAGATCATGGCAGAAACCACAGAATCTAACAAAATAAAGACAAACTTCATATGAAAATACATACAACTCTACAGAAACAACAAATATCAGGGAAAACAGTTTCTGTTTTTTAGTAACATTTTGTTTCCTTTTACTGTGCACACAGCACTACATCAGGATCCTCTTCCAGCAGTAACTCTGAACATTCATTTCTATAAACACAGGTAAACAGTTACCTTTTTAAAAGTTCCAGGCTTAGCATGTTGCAATAAAAAGGCAGGCAGGCACCCAGGGTGGCCAGCTACAAAGCAAGTTATTAACAGCACCAGAAAAAAAAGCAAGTTATTTTTCATGCTGTAACATATGCCACCACCCAGAAGCATCTAAAGCAGGAAGCATTTAATTCTGCTTTATGAGATAGCTGGACTCTGTATACAAGTTAAGAAAAAAACAACAACACGCGAAACAACTCTGTAAGCATTAACAACAAATCCTACCAAGTGTGGCAATTTGGGGGCTGTGTTTCTGTCCTCAGTCTGACTTTGCAAAAACTATATTCTTCGCTGTATACTGTAATTGCCATGCAATATTGCATCACCATTCCTGTGTCTGTGGCAGACACAGGGAAGAGGGTGTGGTATGGAAGTGCCTACCTTAATTCAATAAAGCGCAACGAAAAGAAATACCTGTACTCTGAGGGGCTTTCACATGCAAAGTCTTCCAGCGATAACTATTCCAGTTCAGATTCCAGATCTGTTTTATGCACCCTTTCCTGCATAACTAAGTAGGGAGCAGACCATCAAAATAACCAGACCTGATGAAAGAAAAAGTCGTGGCCCACAAGAGACCGATCCCAACGCAGACAGCTGCTTTGCAGGAGGAGGAGTCAGAACACAATTATGTATATAGACTATTTTTTGGAAAGATCTATTTTGTGCATTGCGTAGGTTCATACATATTTCCATCTTAGATAATAATCTATTCCCGTGATCTTTAATCTGTTCTCAATTGCTGTATGCAGGGCTGCGCCCTGGAACACGGTGGAGCCCTCTGAAGATTGGGAACATGGCCTGTGGAGGGTGAACGTGCATGGGAGGGCTTCAGGAACTGAGAGCAGACATCTTTGTGCCACAAGGTACATCAAACATGAACTCGTGCATAAGGAGAACATCCGAGCACCGCAGATCCCACAGCAGTGGCACTGGAGGCCGGTTCACAGATTACACAGTTTACTTGAGTGACTGATTTTTCCCCTGCTCATTAGTTTTGAATCAACTGTTTCTGTGGTACTGTAGCACGGGGATTTGACTGTCATCATTAACAAGCCTTTTTATTATTATTATTAATTATAACAATGTTATTTGCATTCTCAAACTTGACTACTGGTAAAGTTACCCTGGTCGTATTTGCGTCCAGAGCATCAGCGCTACTGTCCGTAGCCCTGCAGAACATGCTTCCCATGAAAACACGAGTTAGAACGTGGCTTTAGCTCACAAATCTGAGCACTCTTCAGCCAGCATTATCAACCTGAGGCACAGCAACCATACGCTGTGAACTGCTGACTTCACAGACCACCACATTACACAAGAAGATTCAGCATTCCTTGAAACCTGAAAAGCAGAATTAGTGGTACTAGAGCAGTCTGTGGCATGGGAAACCTGCGTTTAGTTCCTGCTCTGTCACAAGTTTCTGAGTCACCACAGGCAAGCACTTCCCTGCCTGTTCAAGGTTTTAAAACACTGTAAGTAGCTGCAAGTCTCAGACACCAATGAAAAGGGAATGAACTAACACAGTAAGGATACTAAATTTACTCTGTAGACCCTTTTCAAATTGACTTCAGGTTAGTAGTAACTATACGTTATTACATGCTAAGTGACACTATGTTAAATTATTGTTAAATTATTTTAATATCTCAAACTTAATAGTCAACAATAGCCAAACTGCAATCACTGCTTACTTTCTAGAGAAATGGTCCAAGTCCTGCTCACATATGGAGGCTTCTATTCCTTCCAGTATTTTCTACATCAAGAGACAAATTAGAGATGAGACATTTGCGACACCCTTCTCATTAATTTTGTTTTACCTAATCTGAAGGCCTTCTTCCATCAACTCCACATTGACATTTTATGGAGAACTAGTAACAGAAACCTCTCTTTAGAGGAATGCTTGTATTACCAAAAAATACTCTCAACTTTCCCTGTGAAGATCCAACAACCCAGCTTTTGAAGCAAATGATTCATATTCAGCAGAAAAAGAGCTCTCAAGCGAGAGAATTGCATTTATTTTTTTATATTCCCATTAAATTCTCTTCAGGTTTATCTAAATCACAAAACAAAATGGGCTATTTCATGTATTCTTATTGCCTGGGAAATGCTTCATGGCATACAAAATTAAAATCCAGCCATAATCACTCTGAAGTCAGGCTTGAGTCTGTGTCAGAAAATAAAACACAAGATATTACAAATGCTTTGGAAATGACAGGCACAAATACATCTTTCTGCCACTTCGTGCTCCCTTTCTCATCACTTTCTAGATGCAAACATTACTACATCCTTCTCTGCAAAATACCATCCCCTCTTCTGTTACGCAGTTAAAGCAAAACTTAAGTCTATGCTGCAGTGCTTGATCTGGAACACCAAATGACTCATTAAAGCTTAACTGTAAACTTTAATATTTTTTAAAAAGTTTTTCTTTTACAAGAGTGTTATAAAAATGTGTTAGGTCAGAAGATCAAACATTCAAGAATTAGCTAAGAACAAAGTTTCATAAGCGACTCTCTTCCTCTGCATATGAAGGAACAACCTTCATGAAACGATCTTTTCCCCCCCACTCAACTCCTTTGGCAGAAGAGCACGTGTATACAGATGGAAGAAGTCTAATCGCACAAGGAACAGCAGTTGTTCTTTAAATTGAACACCTGATTTCAAATAAAACCAGGCAGCGGTCATTTTTGACATGCATAGAAATGCTGTTAAAATTACTGCTTCACAGGTGCTGTTTTAGAAGAATGTCCATCTGAAGTTCTGTTATGAAATGCATACTTTTATTTGTAAAACATCATTTTTAATGGTATTAATGATATACTTGACCTAGCACAAAGCCAAACTGAAATTTTACAGTACACCATCAACATCTGCCAGCCAAATTATCCCCTAGTCACACCTGTGCAACCAGTCTTCAAATTACATCCTTGGCGTACTTGCATAATCGCACAGATATCAGCCGTGGAGAGCTGAGCCATACACAAATCTAACTCTCAACTGCATTGACACTTTCACACTCCAGAATGGGAGGAAAATTCCTGTGAATTGAACTAATTTCATAATTCTAATGATTTTATACATATAAACATATATATATGTGTGAATATTTTTCAAAATCAATATATACATAGAGATCATAGTTATATATAATTCAGTAATCAAAGGATTCGCTAAGAAGAGCATTTTCACTGCTTTTAACTGTAAAAACTCACATCAATTTAAAAAATAGTTTTAATTAAACAAGAGAAGTTTACCACGCGTACCTTGAAATGGGATAATATATGTCTCAACACCCAAACGTATATAAAAGTATGCTGCAAATATTATCTCCAAAACAACACTAGATAAATTAAGAAGTTACCTGATCCTAAGACTAGCAAATTCTGAGGCCCACGTCTGGTCAAAAAAACCTACCACCACCACCAAAAAGGTCCCTTTTCATAGCCTGGAGCCCTGGACTAAGGTCTGGGTTGATACAATGAGGTATAGACACTATTTTTTTTCAATGAGAAAGTAGCAGTATTACACGCTTTAAAGGCTATTAAATATCTTAATAGCACTTTTAAGAACTGCTCAGTTACATATTTAAGAGCCTTCAGATACCATTACAAACTATTAAAGAAAATGGTTTATCTACAGTACAAAGAACAATCCACCAGATCCAGGCTCCATGGCTCCAGACACGTGCACACAGCGTGTCAGAGTGCAATTCCACCATTTCTGCAAGAAACAAAAGCAAGCTGCCACCAAAAGGGACGGCTGTGCTGCCTGTCTGTCATGCACTGGTCTCCTCTCTCTTTAAGGTAACGCGTTCAGTAAAATCAGTCCTGCACAACTACGTGAGTGCTTACAACAACTACGTGAGTGCTTACACTGGCACAAGGAAGACACCAAAACCAAGCTGGCATTGGAGGGCAAGACTCTCGGCTGTAAGCCTGCACTTAGACCGACCCCACGTGCTCCTAGGAGAGAGGATGACTTCTCTTGCAGCAGCACTGGCTCTTATGTTACCATGCCGCAAGCAGTTCTGGGAAGTGAACCAGATAACAGTTACCCATTTCTCACAGGTGATCGATTAGTTTTCAACTAAACCTGGAACTGAAACAGGCCTGTTTCACATTCACGCTGGTGCCAGCTTCACTGCCAGTGACAACACTGCTGTTATTGCTGCCATCCTGCACAGAGACTGTCTTCAGGTGCTGCAGAACCGTCCGTACCCTCCGTGCACTCCAACTAGCTCAGCACTACATCTGCTACTTCTTTTCTAGCACTGATCTGTCAACAGCAACTTATCCTGTTGTTCAGAAATAAAGCTATCTAACTTCAAATCACTACCTACATCACATCGTGGCATAAAGCAACATGTGCTGAGATTTACAAACCAACTTATAAGCCTAATTATTTCAGTTATCAACAACCCCTTACAAAATGTAGAAAACACAGAACCTTTTCTCATAACAGATCTGTGATACGGAGTCAAAGAACAAGATAAGCCTTTAACTACACCTACATTTCTAGGCTAAACATCCAGTGATCTTTACATAAATGAATTTATTTTCAAGCTTTCCCTCCTCTAATTTAACACCAGGTTGCATTAAAATACTCCTCCTCTAGTCAAAACCTTTTCAATCTTTTGACAACCTGCACATCAGAAAAACTTAACATTCAATTTTCCTTCATATATATTTTTCTTTGGACATACTTCATCTGAACATGCGTTTGAGAATAACTCTTAAAAAGCGTGACACTGTAAATGCTCCTCCTTGACAGCATTCAAAATACAAACACTGAAAAGCCACTTCAGCCTTTCATCAAAGGCTAAATGAATTCTTGCTCTGCTTAGCTCTGTGTGTGAGAAATGTAGGAAAGAACATCAAAATATGACTTTATAGATTTTTATACCACACACACAGAAGTGCAAAGAATTACTGTTTCATGTTAAAGGAGCTAATAACTACTTCTCTAAGCAACAGAAGCTACCGTAACATGCTGCTTTTCACCTCTCAGGGAGGTCACCAATTGTTATAAGAAAAGATACAAACAGCTGTTTCTAGATAAAGCAAACAGAAAAGGAAATGGTTGACAACAACTGTCAGTAGGTGAATTTGCTGCTCTAAATCAATTTCCCTGCAGAAATTTAACAACAGTATTTTTGAAATGCATTTCTGGATGCAGGAAGACAAATACAATTGTCACCAGTCAAATAATATTTTACTTCCCTACTGAAAGCACAGCCCATCTCAGCTTCCATGCTCAGCTCTCAGCACTATGCTTCTACAAAGAGAAACGAGTCAAAATCAGAAAGGCACCATTTGGTTAACTGTAATTATCTTGCACTTTATCAGATTAAAGTACTGTGGTATTAGTAACCAAATCTCTCATTATTCCTGTAATAGCATAAAGGATCACCATTTTAGAGATTAACTCAAACAGGAATATACTTAAAATAGTTGTCCAGGGCTTTACAGAAACACAGCAGGCTCTCTGGACTAGAACACGTGTGTTACGTGTGTGTGTATCTGTATTTTATGAAGTGTGGCATAAATCTAGAGAGTATTAATGGGAGCATTAGTGACAGGTTCTGTCTTCTTTACCTAGCAAAGCTCACATCCGAACACTGTGTAGCATGGTGGCAATGACTTGGAAAGATCTGTTACAAACTGTTGGGTACTAAGAGGAAAAACTCGGGTAAACCTGCACTACCAAGTCACAGTGACCGGTATTTGTCTCTCCCTCTACATTTCTAGTCCACCATGTGATACCATACACAGAGAACTCGGACCCAAATTGCATTTCTGTCCTGACACTGTTTCAGAGGTTACCGGTACGTGCACTCTGAAACAGTGTAAATTGCCTACAAGTTTTCTTACCAACGAAGCAAAACATTTTATTAAAGGTAAAAATATCTTTCCTTGCAGTGTATTTCTGCTAGTGCTAAAAGGGATATCTCCTACTATTTCTTTATTCCCCCAACTATTTTTCACTTTTCTTAATGCCATTTTCCCTTAAAAACAAGAAATAGCCAGTAACACGATGTCCTGCATATACAATGCTCATGCTTAATAGAGTAAACTTCAGAGAAGAAATCCTGAACTGTGGGCCTTAACTGATGGCTGAGATGACTAGAGCTTGCCGGTGCCCTCGCAGGGTACTTCACTGCCACTGGAGCACTTAACCAGGGATTCAGGGAACTCTACAGTCAACAGCTGGAGACACCATTATTACCTCAGCTGTCCACAGGCTGGGAACGTGCACCACAACGGCATAACCGAGTTCCTTACGTGTGTCCAGAATTTCAGATACTGTTGATTTACCTTGATTCTTCTGGTTCAGCTTAGCTCCCAAAAATGAGACAACCACTAAAGCAAAATACCCAACGATAACCTATTTGGCACAACTTAGTCCAACTGTTAAAGCTAACAGTTAGAAGAGCAGAAACGTTACAAGCAGAAAAATAAAACAAAGCTCTTTTAATTTACAATTAAGAACGCCACGTTTCTCCTAAGAGTTATATGTATAGCCTTCCAAGATGTTTCACGTGAAGACCAGAGCTCATAGAACCGTCCCGCTCGATTCCTTTGAGTGTTCAGACCAGGACGAGTTGCTTCTGATACAAACTCACCCACACTCCCCTCTCTTGTGCAATACAAGCAGGTGTCTTTGATATCCGACTAGTACTACTTTCTCAGTTCGCACTAAGCAGACAACAGCAATAATGCTCATGCTTCAGTACAGAAAGCCCTTCTGCTATTTAAAATATTTACTTTCCTTGGTTCACACGTACTTAGCTGCAGCCACTGGATTTCTGAGCTAACTCCTCTAGTACAGTCCAATAAGACTACAGTATTGGAACCCTACCAACGCAACCGATAGGTCAATGGACACCGTGCTCTGTGCATGCTTTCAGGATGAAGATACTCATCATCTCGTCAGTATGAGCATTCTTAGGTCACAATAGGTTCCTAGAAGCATACAAGCAAAAGCTCTTACCCTTGTGCTTTCCTGCACTTCTCACTACTGTGAAAAGTGCTGAAGGTGATTACAAACATGAGTTTCCACTGAAGTTTGTGTAATTATCGTTTCTAGCACTCAGTTTCAACATCGGTGTTACAGCACAGAACAAGTGATAAAACCTGATCCGATCCAATTTTTTCTTTAGGTACACTCCCCGAAGTTATTTTCTGCAGCATATACCTAGCCCAGAGATCTGAATTTCACCCTAATATCAGCCAGCCTCAGTGTTTGAGCACCTGTACTCCAAGACCAGCTTGGAGATCTCAGGGCTGAGAAAAGCCCCTTCCCTTTTTCCTCCCCCTCTGGAATGCACCGTGCTCGCCTCAGAGCTTGGGAGGGAGATAAAGAGACAACTGAAACTATGTTCCTGCATGCGGAACGTCCCGTGTCCTTCAAGACCTAGTCCAATTAGCTACGAGCCTCCTAATATCCACTCATCTACCACCTTAAACAAATTAACTCACTTTATCTATTTATTTAGTGCATAAGTAAACGGCTCATTACAGAAGGACGGCAGCGTTCACCAAGACTTCTTCAAATAGAGACCGAGAACACCGAAGAAATACGGTACTTTTTACAAGCAAAACGTGAGCTGGTAATACGTAAAGGGGCCACGAGCTCACCGCCGGAAAAGTCACTTAGCTCTCCTCCCAGCTGCGCTGCGCTTCCCAACAAACGCTATTGTTTCCGAGCCGGGGTTAACCCAGAGGGGCGCAGGGGCATGAGCCGCGGCCCCCCGCCTTTAAACTCGCCCGGCACGCAGCGGGGCAGGCAGCACGGCCCCGCGGGCTGGAGCCGAGGCGGCGCGGCGGGGCAGCCGGGCCCGGTTCCTCCCGCGACCGCTTCCCGCAGCGCCTGGGCCGGGCGCGCAGGCCCCGGGCCGGCCCCCGGCCCCCGCTG
>NC_048903.1:6727295-6851126 GCF_011077185.1 Oxyura jamaicensis | reverse complement strand
CGCCCGCCGCCCGGCTCGGCAGCGGCGGCAGCAGCAGGTGCCCGAACCGCTCCGCACCGCGCCGCGCCGCAGCCCCGCGCAGGTAGGAGCGAGGGCAGCCGGGGAGCCCGCGACGGACGGGCGGGGGGAGGCTGGGAGGGTCGCGGACGGGCCCTCCGGGTGGGCGCAGGGGCGGCCCCGGTGCTGCTGGGGGGACGGGACCCCGCGGCCACCCGGGACCCTCGGGACCCCCGCAGGACCCTGAGCCGAGACCTGGCCGCCGTGCTCACGGTCCGGGGGGGCCGCGTCCTGCCCCCCCCCCCGAGCGCCTCTGCCTCTCCGCAGGCTGCAAGCGTCGCCCGGTCGCGGCGGACGCCGCCCCAGGGCTCGCCCTGGAGGTGCCGGGGCAAAATCCCTGCCTGGAGCTGCGGGAGGAGAGAGGCGCGGTGCCCTGCCGGCGGCACAGCGCTGGAGCCGCCTGCTCGCCCGGCCGGCGGGCGTTCCCAAAGTTAAACTCGCGTTCAGGGATAAAAGACTGAAGTGGGGTTTGCAGCGTCTTCTCTGGAAGTTTAACACCGTTCAAAACGGGGCTCCAAGTGCAAATCAGTATGAACTTGAAAAAGTTTTGATTAAAATTCTTGATTGAATTTTTAGTTTATTTTACTGGGCTGCTCCGATTGTCTGTACCTGGCACATGGGTCTCTCCTGAGAGTTGAGTTTGTGCAAACAAACCTTTATCCAGGGTTTTGCCCCGCTAAGCTGAGCGTGCACTAGGAAAGTTGCTCAGACAAGATGGGAAGTGCCACAGTTTGCCGGTGGGCTGGCACTGCCTCGGAGGGGACGGGACGCAGTTAGAGCCAGCGGCATCGTGCCTCCGGGACACCCGAAGTGCCCCACGCCGTTACAGGCGTTTGGCCTCCAAACAGCCTGGAAAACAACGTGATGGCAAAAGACATGTAGGGCAAGGAAAATGGCCAGAAAGGTGTTGGGGAGTTAATGTAAGAGAGACAAAAACTCTGCCGGGTAGCAGCAAATGAACTGGAGGGGGGTGGGTGGAGCCACGCGCACCTGCTAGGAGGCTGCCGTGTCCTACTGCAAGGTGCCGGGCTGGGGGCCGTAACGTGCCATGGCCTAACTGAGAGCCAAAGTCTGAATCAACAAGTGTATTGAAATGAACTTACTGTTTCTAAATGTTTCTAAGAGGCACTAATAAGGGTAAACCAAATCAAAATCAGCTTGGTGCTTTCGTGGGGACCCCTCTGGGGGGAGGCAAGGTGGGCTCTTGCTCTCCAGCCATCCCGCCAGCTTCCCAGGCTCTGAAGGATGGAGATAACACAAAGAACAAGAACTGAGGGACCTGGAAAAATGAACGAATCTGTCACTTTTACCAGAAGCCCTCTTCTGCAAAGAGGAGGTGGGCAGACAGGGAAGGAGGGGATGTGGAGTTCCCCAAGCGAGACCCCGTCGTTCCCATGGACTATCAGTCTTGCACACTTGACTAGCGCTGTAGCACCCAGCTTCTGCAGTTCTGGCTTTAATAAAGTAACGCCAGCCATGCAAATTAGACATTACTTCATTTTCATTAAATGTCACACGCTGCGCTAGGCAGTTATGTTGGTTTTCTCTGAATTGACAACAGGCTCTGACTCGTACTGGGAACAAAGAAAAGATGCTCAGCAGGAGGATGTATGTACTGATATATAAGAACATGGCTTAATTAGTGATGTGTGGCAGAGAGCTCCCAAGCTAGGAGTGCAGATTTGCAAATCCAGATGTTTACAGAGGGCCAGAAATTACATTACTCCATCTAATTACAAACTGCCTTGTTAATCAATGTCACTGAGATACAATAGGGCAATTGATGTTCAGATACAATGGCAGCCGTGTCAAGGTATTAACAAACTATAATAGATGCTGTAGGTATTGGACTGAAACAAAGGTATTTCTCAAGCAGAACCCTTTTTGGTTTGTTTTTCAGAAGTACTTCTGTGGGTATGGAGAAAATGTGTGAACTGTCCATCTCATGGTAACTAGCCATGACCTAGTTGTTGACAGTTTGAGCACAGTCTGTAGAACGCCTTGAATGTTTCACCCATGCTTAAAGAAAAGCACCAACTGGGAGATAATCTGGAGGAATAAAAAAAAACAATGGAATGATCCTGAAGAACCCAGGAATCTCTGAAGAACCACTTTAGAACCAGTTACTGTCCTGCTCAGACAATGAGAGGGTTGCTTGTCTCAGTCCAGAAAAAATACAGAAAGACCAAAATAAACTGGTTTTTACCTTAGAGGAGCAAGTTTAAATCTAAGAAGTACTGAACTAGATCTAGATCTCTAGAAACTAAAATACAATTTAGCCACAAAGCAGTTTAAATCACGAGCAACAGCATTACCTACCCTGCATTACATTGGCAGTGAGCTTTAATCCTGTTTAAAGGAAAGCACCACTGGAAACTCAGTCTGACTAGACATTTAACTTTAGCTCCACTTATGAAAAAAGCTTCTAAGGGGGGCAAGCATGAGCTTTTCTGAAAACAAGTACAGAAAAATCTACTAGAAGCCTTTTTTTTTTTTCCTTCAAGAGAAGAATTTATCAAGAGTTCAGCTAGCTGTGTAGAAAACCCACCCTTTCACAGACTACTTGCCTTTTGATTTAATACTTCTTGAGTACAAGATACAAGGTCTGGCCTGTAACTGGATAACTTATATGAAATGCAGTTTGTTCGCTGCTATATTAGTTTATGAAAGATAAACAGAAAAAAGCAATTCAGGGATTCATATATGGCCACATAAACCCAAGATACTCCTCTTCCCAAGCATCTAGTGGAATTCTGTACGAAGTCTGAAGATGTGTGAAAATGAGATTTAGAGTAAAAATAGCTCTTGCTGATCCATACTGCGCACTATCCACAACCATCTCATTTTCTGTTGTAAGAGAGATTTGCATGTGTTTATGGAGATTTGCTTACGGTGTCACCTTCAGCTTCCACAGCAAGCAATTAAGGTATCTCAAAGAGCAGACTGAGTTCAGTGAAAGAGTACACAGCAGGAGCAGATGAACTGTTAGGGTCCCACGCAGCAGAAATGATCTGTCATTCCACACCCTGTGGAATAAGAAAGGCCGCAGGGACTTGCTGGGCCACGTACCTGCCAGCACAGGTTGTACAAGCAGAGGAAGGACGGCAAATGGCACAGACGATCTGCTTCAGATGGCCATGCAGAGCAGCACCAGGCCAAAGGAATTCTCTCGTGATCACTTGTGGTTGTAGGAGAAAGAAGGGGCGCTGAGGGTAAAACCCAGCCAGTAACATGGACCCTTACAGAGTGCTTGCTGGGTGCATACCCGAGAACAGCCGCCAGGTAGACATTTGCAAGTATTCATATCCAAACATTCTCTAATTTTAGTTGCTCAAATTAAACCAGATTGCTTCCTAAGGTTAATCATACGCTCCTTCCTATAGAGAAATAGTTCTGATTTTTTACTTTCAGATCTCGCTTCTGGCCAGAGAATATCAAACAAATTAAGCTTAGCTTTTTCCCTGTATTGTAATGTGTTTTGAAATGTTCACAAAGGCTGTGATAAAATGTTGAAATAAAAATTCACCTTTTGCAGTTACCATCATGGCAAATCTCAGTCTCAGAAGACAGAAATTTTGATGGATATGGGTAACTGTAAACAGAAGGTTAAAAGAGAAACTGTTAGATGATCTTAACCAAAGTGGAGAGTGCAGCAGTAAATGAATATGAAACTGCTGACCTTGAAGGATCACTGGGCTGCATGGATATTGGGTTTTGTAAGTTTTCCATGAACGACACAGTTTATTAACATAACATGGGTGATGTTGTCTGCTGCTTTTTATTGGCTGCCTGCAGCCTTTGACTTCTAGTCTCCCATTTATATATGACATAGGATAATGTTAGAAGTGGGAAAAATGTTAGCTCAATGCCAAAGATATTTGAAAGCACCATCCTTGAGACAATTATTAAACATTCTACTATATACAACCATAATTGTCCTTAAGTCCAAAGCGCTGTCAAGCTTTTCTGTCTTCTTTATTTTAAAGTAATGTTGGGTTTCAGTCTTGCCTTGAGAGACTGCTTTACAGCTAGATCTCTATTGTATTTACTGGTAGCATGAAAGCTAATGCCTGGATAGGATATTAGCAGGTTTTCTTTCAGTAACAAAAAACTCCAAAGTGAGCAATGATGCCAAAGTCAGAGCCTGACCCGTTTTCCTTGTCAGACACTTCTGTCAAAACATGTGCATTGTTACAAATAACTAACTCACAGTGAGACTTAGTCGCTATTCAAATAGGTAATTGTATTTTAACAGGGCAAAATCCCAACCCAAGCAGCCAGAGAACACTCAGCTAAAGCCAGCGTGGGTTGGAACAGCGTGTGTGCTTGCTGTAATTGTAAACAGGGCTACCTCGGTCATGCTTCCTTTTCAGACTTAAAAGAATTAAGACCAATGCTGTCCAAATGTTAACTGAAACTCCTGATAATTAGAGGTTATTAGGGACTGTTGGTTGGCTTTATTTTCTACTACAGTTCTCTTGTATTTGGGGATTCTATTTATATGCAGAATTAAGAGCTGTGTTTGAACAGGTAATCCAATCTTCTATGTGTAATTTAGCCAATGATTTTTTTTTTCCTGGCCCTTAGTTTTGGCTGTGTTTCAAGATGAACAGTGAAACTGCATTACTAAAAATAATCTCATTCAATATATTTTACCTGAAAGGATAAACCAGACCAGCCTACAAACGATGGGTAAAATTCTGAAGTTGTTTTTTTTTTTTTTTTTTAAACTTACCCAGGAAGCCTCTCATTGCACCAGAGGCACTGAGCCGGACTTCTCTGTGTACATCCTCCCCTCTAGTGGCTGCTCTTCTCACAGAAAAGTAACAACACGTCAGCACTTCATCTGTATTAGGCACTAAGTGATGGGCACAGGATGGAGGGATGCTAGACAGGAAGGAAACAAGTAGACACCATTGTTAATGTACTACTCAATTCAAATCTCTTAGTGCTATCAGCCTTATCAAGACAGATGTGCAACAAGAGCTGTAGATTTGACAGTATTTTTGTGAAAAATGCAATGTTTTGCTTGAGAGATGATAATAGTTGTGATCACTTACATGCAAGACCAGATATTCTCAGCCATTTCTGTCCCTCACACCAATCTTTTTTGTTGTTTTGCCTTGTTTATCCCATATTGCCAGTACCTTGCAGGACTCACAGAGTTAGAAACCATCAGTAACTGCCCATAAACCAGCCATCCCACCTAGCTCTTCCAAATGCTTTTCTCCTATCCACTACATACTTTCTCAACATCTAAGTCTCCATGTTCATCGTTTACTGTTCAGCTATTTCTACTATGAGATTAGTGCCTATAATGCAACCCTGCGCCCCCTCCCAGATTGCTGTCATATTTTGTAAGGACCTATTTGTTGCCTGCAGACAGTGGCAAGTGGTCATGCAAGCAAGTCCATGCGCTGTACTGCAGCTCTGGACAGCTTTTCCAGGCATTGAACCAGAGACACTGTGGAGCCTAAACACCTCAAGCTCAGGGGGTAGCCTGGAAAAATACCTGGAAAAATATCAAAGGGGGAGAGAAAACTTGCTGGAATTTCATTTCTGTCTCACACGGGTGCCAAACTTGTGAGAGTTTTCCAGTCCTTCAACTGAAGACATCTTTATTCCTCTCTGCTTTCTGTCATCCCTTTGCTTTCATCCATTTATACCACTATCATAGCAGGGCTGCTCTGTTGCTCTCTCCAGCCAGACACGTCTATTCTGGTTCTGAACAGAACAGTCTAGGTCTTTGTAACCTACAGCGAATGGAAGATTTCCTGAATGTTTCTCAGTGCTCTGACAGTATATGCTAGAAAAGGCTATTAGATACTTCCCCTTTTTCACTGCACTCATTGGAAATATACAATGCCTGGCACAGAAACTATTACAGGGCAATCCCAGAGTGCCTTTCCACCAGAAACCAAAATCTGACATGACAATGATGACCATCAGATCTGGAGGCTTAACTTTTAACCACAAGTTATCAGCAATTAAAATCCTAGTATTAATATTTCATTAAGATCTCCTCCTTCTGAGTAACTAATTCATTACTGAACTAGTTAAAAGTATTTACAGGCTTCCCAGCAGAATTCAGAGCAACCTGTGGTTAAGCAATAACTCTAAAATAATGGATTACTTACAATTTCTTTGAACTTCTACTGGGACAATTCTCACTGTATTTTTATTTCTCTCTAGGTTTGGATGAGAAAATTATTAGTAGTTATGTGTATTTTCAGCAAAAAATTGAAATAATAAATTCCATCAAATACTGACTGCAGCTACTTTTTATCATAAAATTTTACAAATTCCCCACCAGTGAGCTCATTAGTGTAAATGATAGAACCTTATCTCAGGTTTAAAGTCAGCATTTTTACTTAGCTACCAAACAGCCTGTTTCCTTTCGTGACATGATAATTGAGGACTTCACTCCTGAAAGCAAGGAAAATATTCCTCTCTGGTTTTGCAGGGCAATTGAGTAGGGCTGGCAAAAAAAAAACAAGCAGGCCAAGTGGGATTTCAATGTTGCTGTTATCCTTTTGGAAGCATTTCCAAAAGAAGCAGAGCCTCCGCAGGGGAACAAGTGCTCTTTGCAACACAGGGGTGTTGTAAGAGGCAGGTGTCAAGGGAAGGCAGAGGATGAAGGCTATTTCTAAAGAAAATAATAGACTCTTCCCTCATTCCTTGTTCTACCTTCCAAAATCTTTGTGGCACTGAGGTACCATGTATTTACATACCTGCTGTTATGCCAGGGCAGCATCAGCATTGCTCAGCATACTTCAGTTCCGCACCACAGCTGGGAAACCACAGAATCATGCTGGCAACAAGCACAGGAGGTAGAAGTCTCCTCCTGGCTTTCCAGAAGCACCTGCAGAGATGGTGATAAGAACAGGAGGAACAGGGTTAAGCTCTTAAAAACACTGGCAACTAAAATAAAGGTAAAACTCAAAAATACCTGGTTGAAAATGATGACTTCAGTGACAGAGAGGGGGAAAGGAGGGCAAAAATTTGAGTGCCAACAAAACTGTTGTGACTCCAGGCTGGAAACTACAAATCTAGTAAGGATGGAGTAAACCTGTAAACAAACGTATGAGCACTGTTCCATACTGCTAATTGAACTCTTTTTATATATAGTGAGCTCCCCCATTCATCACAGTACATCAAAATAGCAAGGGCTACAGTTAAACTGTTCAGAGGGCTCGCTGTGCTCGGGGCAGCTGGTCAGAAAGGGGGGGGGAGGCCATTATCATGATGTCAGGTGTTCATCCCATGCCTCCTGAATTCGTAACATCGCCAGTTTCCATCTTCTGCACACATCCGGTATTTTAAGGAGTTGTCTGTGGCTCTGAACGAGTGCCCCATCCCCCAGTACTCGTTCAGGCAAAAGCCTGCCTGGCTCCCGGCAGTGCTGGGGAGCCCTGCTCGCATCTGCACCCGCAGCTCCCGCGGGCAGAGCGGGTGCCTGGCACGTCAGCCCCCAGCAGGGTCCCCAGGCTCCTGCAGCTCCACTCCGACCTCAGTGCAGGCAAGCTGCAAGGCAGTTCGCTTGAGTGACACGAGACAAAATAGGATAGCTGCAGAGATGAGAGCCTTTGCTGGTGAAATGCTGGTAGTCTTCAACAGCGCAACAAACAAAACAACACATGGCGAGCTGCGGACACAGAGATTTTGTGTGGCTGAGTTCATAAAGGCTGGAGAGACATAGCTGTCTGTGCCATAAAGGCACTGGTGACTTTTGAAGGAAGCCTAATTCTAGAGTCAAGCGCAACTTAGAAAAAAGTCCTGAGTGGAGTTAAAATACATTACTTTGGGGGAGGGGGGTTTTCTCGTAGAAAACTAAACTTTTCAGTAATTGGAACAGCATAGTTTTAAATATTAAGTCATGAAACAAAGTGCCATTAATTATTTGGCTTGGACCACACCGTACATTCCTACCTCTGAATGCTGAATTTCCAACTGCACAGCACGCCGGGCCTGCGGTTCAGACAGACAGGTCCTCACTGCAACAGCATCCTTTGCAGTTCTGGCTCCTTGTAAAGCTTCATCCAAAGCCTGTCAGGCTCTGAGTCCATTTTGTCTTTCATCCTCTCTCAGTCTTGAATTTACTTCACAATCTGTGGATCTGGATGTTTTATGTAGTTTCTGAAGCTGTATTTGCACTACAAGATAAGGGTAGAAAAAGAATAAAAAGCAGAGCTGCTTCACAAAAAGAGCAAACTTTTAGATTTCCTTTTTTTTTTTTTTTTTTTTTTTCAGGTTCACAGAGGACAGGACAGCGCCTGTACATTGCAGTAAGCTCTGGGTCTGCTACAAGGCTCAGGGCTGTGGAGAAGGAATTTTGTATTTGCTGAGCATCATAAGGATCCCCTAGTGGCACCGGTGTGGAGGGTGGCTGGGATATGCAGGCAGTTCTGCTCTTTCCTAAGGGCCAAAAATACTTGTTTAGTAAACTGCCGATGTGCAAAACTTCACAGGAGATACAAGTTGCACTTAGTGTAGATGTGGCTATTGCTTATCCCAGCTTCTCATTTATGCTGGAGTAATTTTTGCATATATATTAAATATCAGAGGTGGAAAGCACTGTAGATGAATATAGGTACTAGCTTGTCATTTGCACTGCTTCCACATGTACATTTTATGCCCTGGGGGGAAAAAAAATCCAAGATGAGCCTGTCACAAATATCACAGTTTCTTACATATTCCTTCCCCTAACTGTACCTGGAAGCTGATTGTCCATCAGTGCCCCTAGCAGCCTGTGACAAACCGCGGTTTCAGTAATTATTGAAGATCCATACTACATCTGTGATACTGCTCACCGGAGGAGTTCAGACCTAGAAGGACAGGCATCACCATTTTTCCTTTGAAGCTGAGACCAAGTCTGAGTCTCTGGGCTGGCCACTGACTGGCTCAGCTCAGCAGTGGCACCAAACATACTGTATTTATTGAACATAACGGAGGGGAACAGTGAGATAGAGGATGCAAACCGCGGTGATACGAAGGGAGCTAGACAGCACCGGATAAGGAATTGAGTCAGGTATTGGCCAGCTACCAGGAGGAGCGTATTTTTAACAAAGATTGTTTGACGGTCAGAATCGGGAAATAAAGGGAATTTTGCTTTGTTTGCAGTCCCCTGTACTTGGAGTGATCCACACTTTGCCAACATTGTTCAGCACATCTTTAAGGTATAAAAGTGCCTATGCATTTGCCAAGATTTTAATCTAAAAGGACTTTTTCTTTTTGCGCTTGATGACTTTTTTATTCTTTTAGCTTTTCAAGTAAGCAGGGATTTCTTTGTTTGGATTATGCAAAATATGACCAATGGAGAAGCCTAGTGGCATTCAATGACTCTGCATCACTCCATTTTCTTACAGGGTCAGCACAACTCTGACACGCTAGAGTGTAGGAATTGGGTTGCATTACCTTTGCACATTGCCTTTCCTTTATCCATGAGAACTCACCCCACTGCCCTAAGCCCTTTTGCATGACCACTATTTTATTTACAAATAGGCAGCAAAGTGCTGCGGTCTCTCTGACAGCCTGCAATTAATTGCACACGATCTCTTTAGGCTGCCAGACGTACCTTTCATAAACGATGATACATTCTAAAAGGCAGTCCAACTGGCTGCTTTGCATTGTGCATATATTTTTCATATTGCCAAGACAGGACATATGCAAAACCATTTTACTGTGGCAAAACCACAGGAAAGGTAATGATTTGGAAGAAAGGCCAGAGACCAAAGGTTCTGGTCCGAATTCTTCCACTCGTGTGCTGCAGACTGGGTAAGTCACTGAATATTTCTCTGCCTTTTTTCCGCATCTGCACAAGGTTATTTTTTCTTCTAAGGGTTTGAATTCAGTGAATGAAACTCTAATTTATTATTATTAATATATTCCAATAAACGGTTGCAGTGCTTTAGCATTGCTTTGAAGTCAGTCAAATAAGTATTAAAGAAACCATGAGTTATTAGAAACCTCAGCTCAGTCCATCTGATATGCCTGTGTTGAAATGTTACTTGCGGGACGACCTCCTCAGAACAAGAAACTGATAAAGCTGTGTGTGCTAAATGGATCCTGGAGTCTAGAAAAGCTTTTTCTCTCATCACTCATCCATTATGAAAACACTGACATAAGTCGTGGCCCCAAATCACTAAAAGCAACTTTTACTCCATAAAGCATTTAAATGTGCCAGTAAATACCTTATAATGGCATCATACCTATCGCCATTCATACAGCGCGCTCCTATCTACTTCCATTATTCTCTCCTTCCTCCTACCCTGTCTTACTGTTGTGAATTATGGGCAACTCTTGGAAAAGTGACATACACTTTAATTATGCACATAATACTATAATTGAATCAAACTACTTTGTTTCCCGAAAAAGCTGTTCTTTATTTGCAGGCAGGCTGCTTGTTTGTGATCCTAGCATTGTCAGTCACATCAGGAAAGCCATCTTAGTCATAAAATAGCTATTGTAGGGGAAGTATTACTGGTTCTGTACAGGGCTCTTTAACGGTAATTATGTACAGCTTTTAGTAATTTTGAGACTCACCCAAGCATCATGGAAACAAACCATTTGCAATGACATGCAATGATGCCTGCACGGTATTTTTATAAGCAAACTGAAATAAGACATTTTGGTGGTAACATGTAAATTAGCCTTGAGGCTTGCAATGCAATGCTCATCAAGTGTGTAACATTTAATTACAAGACCATTGAGCATGAGTGAAGTCCTCTGAGATTTTCATCCCTACAACAGAAAGATTATTCTACTGAACAGACAATTTGATTCCTCTCAGCAGACGTGGAGTAAATCCTCCAGTCCCTCAGCAAGCCAAACAGGCATTTACGGGACTGATATCTTTCAGGACCTCATCTAGCAAAGTACTTTGTGGAGGTACTGGTGCTTAAGATACCTTGTTGAATCCCACCTGCAAGGAGTTGAGACTTGCAGGCACTAGGCACAAAGTACTGTAGTTGGAAGGGGTCTAATCTGAGAAAGAAGGGCTTGGTCTGGGCCGTTCTCGTTTCTAATTTAATAAACAAAACCATATTGCACTTATGGAGCTACATAGTGTGCACAGTGTGGGGTCTTCATGCAGTCATTCGGAACTGGTTGTTCCCAGTATGCCCAAGTGCACAGCAGCACCAGAAACTCCAGCACTTTTGTCTTCTGCACCCAACCAGTGCCGTCGGCATCCACATGTGTATGGAAACACCGATTAAATCTTTCATTGGCTCCAGCCCTTAGCACGAACAATACTAAATTATTATTTGTCTCAGCCTCTACTTCTAAATGCTTCTAGAAAAGGTTGTGAATGTTTTGCTGTGGGGTTTAAGCTACAACACTGATAGCTGAGGGCATCCATTTTCTAAATGGGGGACTCTGGTGTTCACAAGGCGGCTGGTATGACCAGCCATACGGTGATAAAGGGAGAAATGTCACAACAGAGATTACGTGTATGGCCATAAGTTGTCCAAGCACCTATAGAGCTATACAACCACCTGCCATCTATGGAAACCTTGCAGTCCTCCCAGTGGCATTGCCAGAGGAGATGCCTGGGCATCCACTGACAAAGCAGAGGACCAGCAGGTACCTAAAAAGCTGCACACAAAGGTTGCACTTGTCCATGGTCTCCCTCCAAGACTGAGCACACGTGATATGCAGTAAACAACCTTCCTCCAATTGTTTCTTTCTCTGACTGACTTTCCCCTGCCTCTGGCAAACACCTGCATGCTCTTCAGAGCCCAGTTCAGGCCATGGTCAGAGCCCAGTGACTGCTGTCCCCAGATTTTGAGGGCTTGTGACCAAGTCTACACCCTCTCTGGTAACATGCTTTATTTTCTGGTTCCCTACACTATTCTCCAAGCAAAATGCTCAATGAATGCACTTGTGGATTTTTCCAATGACTAACTCTGCCACCTTACTATAACAAAGACAGGAAAGTGGAGAAGCTGCAAAGTATTTCATACAGGTAAGTGTAGCAATCATTTGCAGCTTACAGAGTAGTACCTAGTCTAATGACGAGTGTTATAATTTTGTTTGTTTTCTTAAAGTCATAAAGCTTGGAGTTATATAAATGTGTGTAAAATTTGACATTTTTAAAAAGACAGTGTAGAAAGTTTCCATCCTCATTTTTGGTCTGTACCTTTGATGAATTGCATAAAAAATCAGAAAGGTAAAGCGGGAAAGAAACAAATACTGTTGTGAAAGAGTAAAGTGTGTAATAGTTTTGCTCATAACTTTAAGGGCCTCCTCGTTTCTGAGTTCTGCATACTTGAAGTTGGCAACATTAGCATTTTGTCAGGAGTTGGGAAAGTTTACAAGAATTTGACCACAAGAACTGATTGAAATGAACTGACATCTGGATTACAAGAATCAAACAGAAAATCGTTAGCCATTTCAAAAATCCAAAATTGATGCTCTTTTCAAGTATTGTTCAGAGACAAAACAACATCCTGTAGGTTGGCTGGAGATAGGAGTTTCATTTTCGATTAGTGCACCAAATATATTTGCTAACTTACTTGTTGCAGACAACATTATGTGTGTTGTCCTGGAGGTCTAGATGCTGGAAAAGGAAAAGCCCGAGGAAAAGCCCAGCTGGCTGTGGCAAGGAATGTGACCAGGTCAGAGACAGCTACCATTAATGTCCTGAAAAGGCCTAGCTTCCCAACAGTCAAATGTTACCTTTTTATGCAAATAGTCATCACAACAACATGCTCAATCTTTGCTATTGCATGCTTAGTGTTCTCATGTGTTATCAATAGATGCCCGGAGCCTCTCCCTGTAATGGCTGTTTTGCTGTCTCTCCAGTAGGGAGGTCTGCTCAGCAGCAGGTTTTCAGCAGATCAGAATGAGGAACCAATAGCCTGAGAATAATCTGCCCACTTGTCCTTATGAAATATTTGTATTTTTTCCATGCAAGATCTAACAGACCAAATGACTTTTCCAATACGGAAGGGTTTAGTGCCTCGTTGCATCATCTACACAATTGCCAGCACACGATAGAACCTCTCAAGGTCACTGGTGAATGGACCGAAGGGTTTTATTAAAGCTTTAAAGTCAAATCGTGCCAAACACCCACCTAAATGGTTACAAACTGCCTGTGAGTGAGCACAGTGCATAGGTGAGCGTGGCCCCAGAGAGGATGCTTGGCTTTTCCTCTCATGAGCACGCTCCACAGATGTACGCCCCTGCTGCTACACAGCAAAATGCCAAGTCCTCTCTGCTCCCTCTGTTGTAGACCTTACCTAGGGAAGGGATGCTGATGCCCGCCTCCTTTCCTCGTTGGTTTTACCGGCACAGCACATGACAGCAGCCCACTCCTCAGTCTGCCCCGTGAGCGGGGAGCGGGGCTGGGGGCACCCCGGCATGCACAGCGCGTTCTGCCCCCCAGGCGTCCCTCTCTGGTTTCAGTTGTACCATATCACCTTTTTTTAATTTGAAAAGTGAACACACTGAAGTTGTTATTAATAATTATAATAATAGTGGTCATATAAAAGGACTTAAGAGCTATTTTCAATTGGTTTCTTTTCTTGACTCCTTTAATACAGCCACAAGAACAGAGTAATCTCCACAGCTGTCGTTTCTGATCTGGGATATATATGTTCTTATCCTGGCTTTCAAAGCCCTCAGCAAAGGGTCTGAGGTTACGTTTTCTTTTTTAGCTTGGTTTCCTAAGGAAATGAGGGTCATGCCATTGCTGTCTGTCTGTCTGTCCTTATTTTTCTCTCATACTGCCTCACAGAAACTTTTTTAGCCTGTCAGACAATTTCAGCTGAAATAAAAAAGCAGTGTAGATCTTGAGAATAAGCGGGTACCTGTAAGACTTCACAGACATTTTTGGTTGGAGAGAAGAAGGAAACGAGTCTCCACTGTAGCTGAGCAAAGGTGAGGAAAATGCAGCCCGTGCCACCTGCTTGGCAGCAGCTGACAAACAAGCCAACACCGGCTGCTCATCAGCACGAGACTAAGTTTGGACAAGCAAGAGCAGAAACTGCTTCTTGGCTGGTTAGGGTGCAACAGCGAGACCTGGCAGCTTGCATCAGCGAGAGGCTCCGAGGAGCATAGGGCACGGCTCTCTCGCAGGCAAGCCTCTAGTTCTGCGCTTCACAGCTGTAGTTACAATTGCATCGTCACATTCTGTTTCCGCTGCCAAAATATTCTGCATGTTTCGCAGATGACACATGGCAATGCAATTCCTGTTTTAGAGATGTTACAACTTAGGGACATAAATTATATTAATTCTTAAAACCTGCTCTTTGTCTGAATCTTGAGTTGCAGGCTGGAATATAACCTCACTGATGAAAAACATCCCAGCTGCTCTCCACAGGGCCTGATCTTCTTTGTGTGTGTAGCTGAAACAGAGCTCCCACTGAATTCAATTGTCCTGCAGGACAAAACTTGGGCTGTGCTGCTTTGTGTGTGTTTGGTAGCACTTGACAGGATAATGTAAGCACATTTATTCCTATATACTTTATAAGTAGCAGTACTTGGTGGTAGGCAAAAGCAGTGAGAGAAATACACACAAAAATTATATATATAAAAACATAAATGAACGACTGATGGTGACAAAGAAAAAAAATTACCACTACAAAACACAAAATCAATAGATTATGAAAGCTACTCTGAGGCTTCCACTACTATCGTCTCAAGGTTTTATTATCAAATATCAAAAAATCATTGCTGCAGTATCAAAACATTCATAATAACAAAATAAAAATTCCACTCGATCTGCTCCTGCAGGGATCTGATCTAAAAGTCCACAAGAAAAAAAATAATTGCTGTGAAAATGGCTGTTAGCCAGTTCTGTCACCAGCCAGCCTCGGTCTCTGACTGTACACTAGTCACTGCATTTCAGTGCCACCACTTCAAAAGGATTGCTCAAGCAAACAAACTATAACCAAATCAGACAAAGTATGAAGCCTTTTAGAAAAGCTCCTAAGTACTGTTACCAGGTGCTCTATTTGAAGCTTAATGTCTTTTTATATCTAGCATAACTGATTCCCTATCATTTAGAGATAATAACTTATTAGTCAAAATAAGCCCTACGTTGCCTCCTGCTGCGGAAGACCAATTCTTATCAGCTTTAACTTTCACCACATTTCTTTCCTCAAAAGCAAGCGGCACTCCAGATAGCACGGCAAACTTCAGCATTGCTCTCTATGTGGGATAAAGCTTTAAGGAAATCAGGTTTCTACATGGAATGCTGCTTTTTGTTCGTTTCACCTTTCATATATACTTATGCATAGTACTTTCAAAGCTAACATAACTCCTGTTAGAGCCTCCAGATAAACATAGCTTCTAGTTCATAATGGCAGTATTTGGGGGGATCGTTTTCTGTTTACATGCATAACAAGAAAAGGAAAAAAAGCTTTCTGGTTCAGTTCACCCAAGGAGATCTGTTTCATTCCCGTTTTACACCTGAAACCTTGAATCTGACCTGAGATTCATAACCCAACCCTGCTCTTTGTAGTGCGCTGTTGTATTTAACAGGTATTTATAAGGGCCTCCTGTACTTGGGGGCAAATTATAAATGTACACCAGTAAGAGAGGTTTGTCTTATGCTTCAAATAAATAAAACTCATTGCACTTTGATCACAACTTGTAAAAATTATACCTTGTTTGGCTGGCTTTCCTCTTCAGGGTGCCAGGAGCAGATGGCCAGTCTGAATCCCCAGAAGATGCAGCAGGTTGGCTGACCAGACCAAAATATGAAGGTTTAAAAATTAAGGGGTATATGCAGGACCAACGGAATTAAACCAGGCTGCTTCCAGTTGGACAAACTCGTGTGACCTTAATCTGTGCTCTTACTTGTGGGAAAAGACTTGTGGGAAAAGTACCCCCCAAATGAGACCTTTGTAGAGGAGGAACATCAAATCAAAATAGCATGTGAGCAGAGTGCAGATCGGGCTTACATATTCTGCCTACATGGCCTTGGCTTTTCTTCTGCTACAGGCAGACTGTCTGAAGTCACCCTCCAGCCTTTCAGCTGATCATCTACTTGCTGACAATAACTAGCAAAAGACTAACATTGCGCCTAGCTCTGCAGTAGACTCAAAACAGCCCACAGGCACGGTGCAGGGTCAGACTGCTGCGAGGCTGTTTGTTTATTTTGGTTGACATTTTCCTTTGTCGAGAAGCTGGTCCTTGTTATTCAGCATGTACAGCCCTGCACATATCCTATCTGTTTAACTGTCTTTGGATAAAAGTGGGTATTTTCCCATGTCAATAAATGTTCTGGTGGGAAGCTGTGAGCTGGCCTCAGAGAGAACCACCCCCTGCTGCGTATCTCACTTCTGCATTGAGTTTTCTTTGTTAATCATGTGCAAAATAAGAAGGCTTTCTGTCTAGCAAAAACCCATCATTAATTTTTCATATGAGCACTAAAGTCTTGAGCAGAATCCTTAAGTGGCTTCAAAGAAAAAGGAATAATAAAACCAAGGAGCTACATTTTCCTTTTCCCTTTCTTCATTATTTGATATTGTAAGCAAACTTCTTAATGCAAAAAGTACAGTTCTCTCAGTTGCACAGTGACACATTCATTTTGAAGGCTACGTTTGACCTTCAACTTTGTCCTTCATTAGCAGGACTACACCTAAACACGCCTTCATTTTACTGCAAATGAGACAGATGCAATGTGTATTCTGTTCAGCCCCAGCATTAGGATTATCCCAAGAGTGGCATTTATGTCCTTGTAGTTCTTTGGTATAAATAAATATCAAAGTAGGAAGACCAATCTGTACTCCACTAGGAATAATAAACTAAAATAATATGGCACTGATTCTGTTTGGGTTGTCTAAATGTGTTTTTATGATTGTATATGTTTATGGCTTTCTCACACTGCCACCATGAATTCCAGGCAATTAAAAAGGACATGAGTTCTGAAGCATTTTAAAAGGGGCTTTGCTTTCCAAATGGTATGTATTAAAAGTAGAATACATTTTTTTTGACAGGGCTACTGCAAAGTCAACAGTCACACATTTCCCTTGCTCCAAATTTCTTCCCCTTCTTCTCCTGCCAGCAATAACTAATTAGAATATTCCTCTAAGCTGAGAAGAAAGGGAGGGAAAGACGACTTTTATGTCTGCACATATATTAGTTACATTGCTAGCTTAAGCCTGTGCACCCTAGATTTGAAAGAAGCTCAGAGGTAGTATACAGCAGGTCTTGTATCGGGTATATCAACCTACCTGTATGCTAAACCATCTGCTTTTTCCCATCGACCAAGTTCAGTGTCACTGTGCACAGCTGAGAACAGGCCTGTCCCGGCTGTACACTGACCAGATTACCTACACTTGACCGAGTGGCACAGATTTTTGAGGCATGTTTGTAGAAAAATAACCTATTTAATTGGATAAATAAGTCATTCTGCTCCAATCTACCTTGAACTGGCATGAGTTACTGAACAAAGCCAAGACCTGAACAAAAAAGCCAAAATAGGAGCAGTGAAGAAGCAGTACTTTTGATCATACTGTTAAAAAATTGCCAGGTTAGTTTTGTTATTTACATCAATTCAAAGACAGAGTTGAGAGGAAAAAAAAAAAAAGCTTTAAACAATTAAACAATTTTCCAATGACAATCTGAATTAAGTCCAGTTTCAAAAATTTATATTCAATAATACTTAGACGAGAAAATTGAATTTCACAGGTAAACCAAATAGGTGCATTTTTTGAAGGTAAAAATATATTGTTCCTCCCCCAGGTCAAACTGTCTCCAATCACACAACTCCATACATGAGAAAATGCTAATAGATGGAAAAAGAGAGAGAATGATTATGTTTGAAATTTCCTTCCCTCCACTGATTTTTATAGGAGTTTACAATTCCTTGATATTAGCGGTCTACATACCCTGCGCCACAGCAGTCAGTGGAACAACTCACGGACTTGGGTGGTAACAGAATAAAATTTCAAAATTTGGCAGAATCATGAAAGAAGAATTTACTAAAATAGTGTAGCTACAACAATGATCTGCTCCTAGTACACCTAGATCAAGCACCTGAAATCTCTGTGAGGTCCAGGGACACGGCACGATAGTCTAACTTCAGCTCTTGCTCCCTTGGTTCCATCAAACCCGCGGCACACCCTCTGGATGCAGACAGGCTTTGTTACAGCTGAATAGTCGCAACAGCTTCCAAAACAACACCGCTATGACCCGTGCTCCTCCTCTGTTTTCTAACGTGGGATCTAGCTGATGGACTTTCCCCAGAAGATGTTTTAAGGACTTTGAGAAGAGATGCACGAGGGCAGGAGCTAACTGAATGTCTGAGAAGTGCCTGCAGTGCCTGAACACCCTGAAGAAGAGGACCATGCTGCTGAGCTTTACAGCAGGTAAGAGTGGGAGGAAGGCTGAGTGCTGCCATTCAGACACCTCTCTCCCTTTCTCTCTGGAGCCTAGGGAGATGTTTGCATTCCACAAAAAGAGATAATTTAGGGGATATGCTGGGGAGGAGGGCAGTCCCCATGCTTTCTGATTCTACCTGTCCATCATTAGCTTAAAATCTCACATTACCTTCTCTTTTGCTCTTTGTTAGCATAAATTAGCAGTTTAAAACTCAATGGAATTGCTATTTGGATTTCAAAGAGATGTGCTCGCTGGAGAAATGAAATCCTGTAGTGGGTGGTGACTTGCAGGTCCACAGTGGCACCCAGGTACTGGAAGACAACTTTTCAACAGGCAAAAAGCAGCAACAATCAACACTGATGACTTGTGGCAAGCTGACCTCTGCAGCTAAATTATTTAGCAAAATGGCAGAGCAGCTAATTAACCTGATAGCAAGGAAAGAGCTTCTCTCTAATGTCTGTTTAGCCTTGTACAGTAGGAGTGAGCATTAGAAGAGAGCACGCACAACAGGCTTGGGCAAACATTGGTGGAACTTCTACCTCAGAGGAAACCAACCTTTCAGAGGCCACAAATAGCAATGTTTCATGTGAAAATCACTAGGGATTTCCATCACTTTGGTCATAAGACGTTGCCTCTTCTGTCCTGTTCACTGTAGCTTTGGTCTGTCCACCTATTACATAAATATTTTACTGCCTGTGTAGTCATAAAGAGGACTATTATCCCATTGTGCTTAAGTGCCAAATGTCAGCTGTGTTAATAGAAATGTATCATCATGTCATTATTAAATATTTATACCGTTGTAGCACCAAGAGACCAATCCTGTCAGGTTTGCTCTGTTGAATTTTTAATGACCGATGGTCCCTGACAAGCTGGCGCGTGTCTGTGAAAGAGTAGGAATTGACACAAGCTTCCTATGTTTCCAGAGGAAGGGTGTAAATCCTGCTCAGGACCCATGTTTAATAATAACACTGCTGCTGAAGATGAAACAGGTGCTCCTGAGACAACCTTTGCCAGTAACAGGGCGGACAGGAAAACCCCGATGAGCCCAAATTGGTTCCAAAGACAAGTAGTAGTAAACTTGTCCTTCCCAGGAAGCTAAGAGGCAGAAAAAGCAAATAAGCTGAATTTCAGCTCATTGTAATGAAATTGTAGCCTAGTTTTTACAGGTTTACCCAAACCAAGTTCTGAGCCTAGAAAAGTTATCCCTTAATTGATGAAGATGCCCAAGCTGGCTGTTCAGTCCAGGCGTCCAGCAGCACACCCCAGAGGTGCCCCATACACGACTGAGCTGCAGGAGCAGAGCTCTCCTCCTTGCCCCTGCAGAACAGCTCTTGCTTGTCTATTACAACAGGAAATGTTTTGAAATGTGAACAATGCAGCAGATCTGAGGGCAGACAGCACAGATAATGAAAAGAAAAAAGAACCATTACTTGGAAATGATTGTTGCTTTGTCACTTTTCCTTAATTTCCTCAGTAACTGGTAGAGACCGTTCCTTAGAAAATGTTTAGGAAATAACATCCATAACACCATTTCCCTGCCTTGGTCTTAGCCATTGTTTCTGTGCTTTTCCTTTTGATGATGACAGCTGAGTTTCAATGGTAGTGCTTTTTATGAATACTCAGTGTATAAATTATGCGGAATAGAGCCTCTAATTTCAAAATAAATTTCAAAGATTCTCCTCACCTTGAGATGTAAAACAAGTGCATAACATTTTATTTACTTCTTCAGAGGCATTACGATCAAAAATTTTGTTTTAAATAATGCCCATAAAATTCCTATATTCCCTTATGAAGGCAGAATTCCAAGGAACTGAATAGCCAGGTTTGATCTCCAGTTAATTTGTTAAATATATGTAAATGATACACGTTCACACCACAATGTAATTTAAAAGGAAACCTGTTTTTTGTAATTTAACTGAGTACAGTCCGTGGCTAGAACAAACTGACCAGCAGGCAGACCTGAGCAGATGCAAAGGATTTTTGAAGTCAGTGTAGCTAAAGCAATTTGCATTAACAAAGAACTAAACTATTTTCAAGTCTCTGATTCTAGAAAGCAAACAAACAAAAAAACTTTGTTGGTCCACACTGAAGCAGCGAGCTGCATGTGGGGACAAGCATTCAGCTGTTTGGATTTTCAGGTTTGTTGCTCAAGGCTGGGAAATAATATCCTGCATTGCCCTGTTCATTTCTGAGCCCTCCCTTGCTGTTCATTAGCAAATTCAGTGGTACATTCTGTGCAAAACAATGATGACATTTTTCCTCATTCCACTAAAAGCTTTTGGATTTCAGATAAACTTCTTGTAAAATGCTGGCACGGAAGGGATCACGCAAAACCACAAACGCTCCCTGGCTGCACCACAATAGCAAATCCTTCCCCAGTACGTAGAAGAGCGACTTTCAATGGATACTTAACTTAGGTAAAGTAAGCCAGCTTGATCAGGAGCAACTGAACAAGGCTCTGGAGTTGTCCATTGCCTCATGGCTTGGGGACTCAGCAAGGATGTGAAGAGAGGTACATATTTGTGTGCCTGGTTAAATCAGGCAGTGAAATCTGAATGCTATGTTCTTGCACAAGCTGCCTGACTACTGAGCTGCTGGCCACACTGCCTTAGCCAAAGGCCTCACTCAGTTTCATCCTTGTAAAATTCAGTGTTTTGGCTCCTACAGAAGGGCTTTGGCCTTGAAATTCAGTGCCTTACAATGACACACCATTTATTGCAACATCTTCAGTAAACCTGACTTGCATGTTTTGGAAATAATCCTGAAAACGTTGAGATGGTACCAAAATATGACATTACATTGAAAATCACGTGTCCTCCCTATTTTTGTTGCATGACAATGACAGAGCTGATGGTTAGCTGCAGTCTTGCAGCTATTAGGTCTGTGCGTCACGAGCCTTTTCACAGGAACCTGACAAATCTCTCTCATTAAGAACAAATGACAATCTCACTGGTGCTACAATGCATGTTACATTTAATCAATTTGCTATTTGTATTCATTATGTACATCTACTATTTTGGGTCATGAAAAATTGAAGAGCTCTGTGGATAACAAATGAGGTAAGATGAGAAAAAGTACTATTAATTGGTCAGTTGTGCTTGTCAGTACCTTGAAAGTATTTAAGGCAAGGAATGAGAAAAGCCAATTCTATGACTTCAAAGTAAAACGGAGCATCAGGAGAACCACTGGTATGGTACCCAGGTTATGACAAAAATGCAATAGTCTAAACACATGTGGTGCTACGACGAGCTTTAGAAAGCTGTTTAACTACAGCTATTACTTAAAGAAGTCAGACTAACTTCCTCGATTGAAATGTATTATTGTAATGCCTGCTAGCATGACCACGCTATAAGTAAGTCTGTCAGCATCCCTCTCATTGCCCCCACTGCCAGGGGCAGCTAACTCATCTCTTTTACATTTCAACAACCTCAAAGAGGGCAAACAAATTAGTGGCTCAGATGTCTGTTTCTGCACTAAAAAGGGAAGAACAAGTTCAACTGTTTTAATTAAGAGAGTATCAAAACGCTGCCAGATTTTTAGGATTTCAGTTGCATTTTCTTGTCAACCAGAACTAAATGTAAGTATTAACTTTGCAGGTGGAAGAAATGTGTGTCTCTATGGGAGACAGGCTGATGCCTTTCTGCATTGTTAGACCCAATGCTATCTGTGTTTAATGAACAGATGATGATTACTTCTGCCTGTTAGTTTGTAAGCCCTTTACCAAACCCATGACTCCACATTACTGCATATACTCAGATGCATAAACCAGAATTTCCATGTTACAGTATTTCAGCTTTTTCAGACCGTGTAAAAACAAGGTCTAGTGTACGTGTGGCAGAGGCAGTACTACCCTCTTTACACTCCTCACTCAAGTATTTTTTGTTCCTTTGCCCAGATTAGCAACATATTTGAACACAACACCAGGCACTGTGTCCACTAACCCAGACTGGCCAAGACTGGGTTGGTCACAGTAACTGTTCCGAGTCTACACAGTAGACCTTCCTAAAAACAAAATTAAATTAAATTAAAAATCTGGAGTTAAAATAAATGCTGCAAGTTCTTAATAACTACTACTGTGCTTCAGAATTAAAATTCATTCGTATAATCGTGCTTAAGGAGAGGCTGTGGTCAAGGGTTCCTGCTAGGCAGAGTCACAGGTGTAAACTTCAGACTCTTTCTGCTTTAAGGCTGAATCAGAACCAGAGAAAAGACATAAGAATAGAAAAAGCCATAGCTGACAATCACTTTCTTGAGAAAAAGAACCACGGTGACAAGAGTGGGCAGAAGTGCTGAAGAAGGTGATGACTGCATTGCTGTGACATCTGGAAAGTAGAGTTTGGTCATAAAAAGCTGCTTGGCATTAGCAATTATAGTAGCTTTTCTTTGACATTGCCCCTGAAGTTTAGAGGGAATATCATTGATTTCATAATGAAAGCTATTCATTTTGCAAAGGTTTGCTGTAAGGTGTCATGAGGAAAGGCATCCTCAAGACATTAGGAAATATAATGAAAACCCTGCAAAAAGGTGTAAAGAATTCTAAATCACTGCATTGTCTATACATTAACGTAAGTAGGAGCTAAATGCACTGCCTGATTAATGCTTCCTTCCCCTTAAGGAAGGAGAATTACTACAACAATATTAAAAGAAATGCAGGAGTGAATAAAACCAGTACTCGCAGCACAGTGATTACACAGAAAACAAGACACAGTAAAGCTAATGCGCTTTCTCAGACAGGATTTTTTTGATCTAGAAATTGGCAGCTAAAGCTATTTAACTAGGCAAGATGAAGTCTTCATTACCTTCACATAAAACACTTTTTTATCGCTTAAGTACCTTGCCAGCTGTGTGTGTGTGTATACGCTATATAGTCTATCACCATCAGCAGTGGGGTGTGAAAATTCTTGGCTTCGTGAAACCGCTCTAGAAAACCATTTTGGGTTATCAGGGAGCTTTTTAAAAGCTTGTCAAAAGTGCAAGTGTTTACTTCTCACCATCCTTTAGTCAGCAAAAAAGTTAGGCTTTTGTGAAAGCATACAAGTGTGAGCTTTTTGAAGACACTGCATGTGTACATCTACTCTGAAGACCCTCTCTTAAGGCCAGGAAGTCTTGGTTACAGCATTTTGTAAGTAAGGGTCCAGATGGTTGGTATAAACAAAAGAGTAAAGGCAAGACTAAAAAAGTGATATATAGGATAGGATTTTCTAGACAGGTGTGAACTTCTAGGATGCGTCCCAGTCAGTCCCAGCGTGATAAAATACGCTGGCTCCCACTGTTTCGTAGTGTTTGTGTGTCCAGCAAGACATTGTTCCCTGCCCTGCATGTCAGCAGACCACCGCACCCGCGCAGCCATGCTAGGGCTTTCTGCAGGCACAGCACCCTCCCCACATTGTATGGTTGGGGTTGAAGGAGGTATATTTTATATGCAAATGCTAACGGATATACCTGTTACTTCAAATATTAGAGGGTGTAATTATGTAACTTAGGAGCATGCACTACCAGATTTATTCATATATTGTACATCTTGTGTTTATTTGGAGAGAAATTTATGCATTAAGCAATCTGAGTAGTGGTATGTACTCAACTTTTATTGACTCACAGCTGGTTGGAAGTAATTATATGATTTCTCAATAAGCATCAGAAGTCAGCCATAAAGTTCAATTATTTTGACATGAGAGATCAATAATAGGAATCTGAAGCAATTACAGGCACATGAATCAGAATTGTTTGGCAAAAAACACTCATGAGGTGCATCTGTCCCTGACTTCAGCTACAATGTGATTGTAAGTTCAGTCAGTGGTGGGGTTCTCCTATCAAAGCAGACGTATCTATGGTTTAGGCTATTAACAGAAGCTCTTATTACTCTGCATTTCTAGAGCTCACCTCACTCAATAGGCTGCATCCTGGACTGAACACGTTCTTTCCCACAGTAACTCTGAATGTAATACGAAAACTGCCATCATTCCTATCTGAGAGAAACAGAGATAACAGTGCACATGCACTTCTCTTTTAAGCCAGCATTCACACGGTGTCTCTCGCATTAAATATTGATCAAACTTCTGAGTTACCAATCTTCATCGCTGAACAAAACCAAAGGCTGTACTGGGATGCCCGCTGTCAGGGCCAGTCCTGAACCTTACTGCCACCTTTACCTTCCTCATTCAAATCCGTTTTGTTCCCTTTGCACAGATTAGCAACATACTTGTACACAGTGCCAGGCACTCTGTCCACTAACCCAGACGGGACAAAATGGTTCTTCTGCTTTCTTCTGTCTGTAGGTGAGCCTCTGCTTGTTTCCCTCCACTGCTTGCTGGCCTGTACCACTTTATAACCACCGCTGGCTGAGCAGCTGTGCTGGTCGCTCTTCCAAAGTGCTGCTGCTGCTCTTCTGCCCCCTGAAAGCAGACTGGCAGCAGGTTCTGCAAGTCATGACTTGGTGGGACCAAGTCATTAATTACCACGTGCTCCCTAGCTCCACACCATGATGCTTCCTGCCCGCTATCCCGAAGTGATGCTGGTAATACCTACAAGTGTTAATAATGCAAAAGTACTGTACCCCTTATGTGCCTGTCTTGTGCCCAGTGTCTTCTCCCAGTTCCCTTGCTGTTATAAGCAGACAGCTGGCACTAAATACAGTGTCTTTTTCCTGGGTATGCTCATGATTTGACATAAAAGGTAATATTAGACACAGTCCGGTGCAGATGTGACTTTGGCAGTTTCCACCCTTTCCAATTTCCGTCTGCTGTCTTTGAAGGAAGTTTACAGCCAGCAAAAAATTAGCAATGCGGTATTGCTGCCCTTTTGTTTCATTTACAAATGGTACTGCATGGACCAGCTGTTAACTGCCATTTCGTCTGAATGGCCCCAAACTGGAACCATGAGGAATCTGAGGCATTTCCACTTTTGTATTCCAGTTACTGCTTTCCAAGAACGTGGAGGACAGTTCTGCGGTACAACACATTAGCCGGCAATACAAAAAATAGTAAAAATACATGTAATTTAGGCTCCCACACTCGGTATGAAGGGTTAATGCCTAGGCTCTTCAATCATCTACTGAATACCATACAGTATGTCTAAAAGTTTGACTAGGCAAACCATAAAGCTATGTTCAAAATACAATGCTCTAGTTGTTTTCAAATGACTTATTCAATTAAATAAAATACGCAAAACAAAACAGCAAAGCCCTGAAACTAAGAAGGATCTACTTTAGTAGGTTGAATAGTTTGGATGTTTTTTGCCATAGAGATGAACATGTACTGAGTCCTAGTACAGATAATTAAGAACCTTCTGGTGTCCCCCTATGGCTGACTGGTATGTAGAGACCATGCCTGCAAAAAGACCAGGCAAAAACCTTTTTCCTACTTTCTATCCCAATTCAACAGTCAAAATATTGTTACTTTAAATATTCCAACCAATACTAGAATGGGTTAAAAACATGAAAAAACGTAATGCAGATTTTGTTTAAATTTTCTCTCTACCAACAGTCAAAACTTTCACATTTTATTTTCAAATCCATAATTTTGACTAGCTTTGCTCACCAAAAGAACCTGAAAAGCAAGGCAGGCTCATGCCACGAAAAAGAACTGAAGAGCTTCTCAGAAACCAGAGCTTTTTAAAAAGCAATAGTAAAGGCTTTGTGTAGACAAACACTTGAAAAGCATAGACTATAAGGAAAATAACACTTTGTTTCTTTTAAGTGTTGTATCTAATTCTGTTTTATATCTTAAGAGCTATAAATATAAACTTGCTGATTATACACTAGCATCATCACAATACCAGTGGGGTCTTAGTCAGCCATCCCAATAGCACACGTCTGCTTTTCGAATGCGAGTTCATTAACTGTTGGGTTCAAACCTCTTCAGACCATTCAAATCATGCCTATATGCTGGTTGTGCAATGCAGGGACTCCTCAAATTAGAGGTTTGCAAATGGGGCTCACTATTATTTTCCCAAGGGCTGCTCCTGTAAGCCACTGCCTGCGTCTAAGATCCCTGCAAGAGCCACTTCATCGTTTCAGCACTTCCTTAAGCAAGCGTGCTTGGAAACTCCCAGGCCCATTAAAGGTAGAACATGCCAGCAGCCCAAGCAGCCAGCCAGTTCTTCAAAGGAATCTCCTGGCCTTGGCATTATTTGTGTCAATTGTCCAGGAACAGAGCATCTATTTCTCGAAACTGGGGCTACCAGCGTAGTACAGCAGCCAAGCCAGGTCGTGCTGCCCGGACTTCTTCCCGTCTGCTCTGCTGCCCACCTCTATGCCAAGCCTCAGCTGCTCCCCACGTAAGCCTTTCCAAAACCAAGCTCCTTTCTGGCCTTTCTCCAAAGAAACACTGACTCCTGAGCTTTCCCTGACCACTGGGACACAAACGAGGCAGCGGAAGCAAGACTCAGCCCACCCCTCTTAAAGTCAAGTAGCAGCTCCTGCCACCTGCCAGCATATGCATGTTTGGCACTACCCTGTGTTAGCTGCCATGGTTTTTGCTGTTTCAGAAATACTCACGTGTCTATTGTCTTCCCTTGGGCTTTTTGGTTAATTTGTAAATTTCGAGGTGACGTTATTTATTTTTCACTTCATCTGGTTCTGTGGAGGGAATCTGTGTGATTCTGGTTGTGCAAGCACTAACAAGTCCATCCCTGAGAGACAAGTCAAGGGGAGGCTTCAAGTCGGACTCCTAAGGACGGAGGTAATGTTGTGGTGGCAAAACCTTTCACCTTTGCCCAGCCAACCTGAAGGGAAGAAGACTGTTAATGCACAGTCCGATCCACGTGCATGAGAGAGAAAAGGAGACTGGGGTGGAAAGTGTAATAATCTAAAAACATGCAACGAGAAACAGTCTCCATTTTCATGGGCCACGCTGTCTTGCAGTGCCACAAATGAGTCAGAGTATCAGCAACTAAGTGATGGGCAGATATTTAATGAGTTAATCTCATTAGGATATTTGAACTCTCAAAAGAGGCTCAAGCCATTAGCTACATGAAAGCTTTGAAATAATCCTTTCAAAAGGACTATAAGAATATATTAGGAAGTGGTTAATGCGCTGTGAACTTTACCAGGATTCCCCTCAGATCAGGCTGCCTAGCAGGAGGTTGTTACTGGCGGGCTTCTCCACAAGTCCTGCAGCCACAGCCGCTCATAGGCTCAAGTCTCCCCTAGAGCCCATCAAGGAACAGCACCAACAACTTGGATTCCTGTTGTTTCTAAGATTGGCCTTGATATTCTACACCTGACTTCTCAATTTCTAAATCCTTTATCTAATCTGGACAGTTAAAACTGGACAAGCCTTATATTGGAGACATGACTAAAAGACCCCTAACAATAGTATTAAATTCCAGTTATTTAATCTGACATTCTCTATGGTGGCAGTATTCCCTCTAACCTTTCCTTTTCTTTAACTTGAATGTAGTCACAATCCGTGCTTATGCTAGTTACTCTGTGTCTAATTAACTAAGCAGAGGGTCATCTAGAGCAGTATCACATCGTCACTGTATTGTCAGTGGCATACCACAGCTCACACAATTGTACCTCTTGAATTCAGATTGTATAACTGCTTTCTGCCCTCTATTTACTTGTATTAGCTTTAGTGGAATTATTCATATCAATAAAATGAACAGTATTTGACCCTAATAGTAAATGAAAGGCAGGCATTAATAGAAGAACCTAGAGAATATCTTCCAGCCATAATTAAAACTCGGGGCAGAGTAATTTTTTCCGTCATCATAAATCACAATGAAATGTGGATACCTAATGTCTGAGTATTCAAACCTGATCCATGAAAGCAGTCAAAAAGTCCACCCCTTTTAATTGCTAACAACTATTCTGCAGTTTAAACAGCAATGATACAAAGGGTCCTTATTGTTTAGAGTATTATAAAATTTAACTGTAAGTAATGCATTTTCAAGAGTTTGGGGACATTATTAAAGTTCATTTCCATGCTGCAGCTGCAGGAGTTGGAATTATGAAAGTGAAGAAGCTGTAAAATTGAAAAGGTCAGGAATGACATTCATCTATTCCAGCTGTCAAATCAAGGGAATGTTAACAAAACTAGTCTCTGGTAGAAAAGCTAATTGTCTGCTTGTATTTTGGCTGCCCCAATACACGGACTGTACTGTGGCTAATCTATAGGAAAGACCATGCTGGAGCAGCACATCATTTTTCGAACAGACCTTTAATAAACAAAGCAGCCTTGTTTCCTTAAATTAGCAAGCTCTAATGATTATATAACCCCAGTCAGTCTATAAAGCAGCCAAATGTTTCAAGTCAGTGTTTAAATAAAAAAAAATAAAAAATAATAAAAAAAAATGTGAGTGAAGTTTATATACTCCTGGAAGCAGCGTTCAATTTGCAGAGTGCTGGGAGTACAGGGCAAAATTTTAATTTGACTTTAATGTTGTGTTCTTACAAGCAACATCTCTAAAATGTCTCCTGCCAAGGCATGTTTTGTTATAGCAACACATAGGAAAGTCTCTATTGCAGAGCAAATCTTTTGTAAATGACCTGGATTTAGTAATCCCTCAGTGTGAAGGACCTTCTCTTCAACAGTCTATTCCCTGCAGGGTGAGACTGCAAACACCTAAACCCAGATCATCAGTGAAGGCTGAGTCTAGGACCTTAGCTACTGAGCAACAGACCCCTGCCCTGTACAGAAGGAGCTCTCAGCAAGGGGTGGTGAGAGACTTAAGCATTTTATTACGCACCAAATCCTACCTTCCATAGACAATGACACTTCTCAGCAACTGAGAACAAAGTAAAGCAACTCCAGACCATGCCACACATTCGAGGGAATCCAGTGCTTAATCTTCTCTAGATAAATTCATTGCAAGCCCCTCTGGATATTTTCTATTGTTTGTTTTTGCGTTTTCACCCTGAATGTTTGCAGGTATTCTGTATATCAGAGGTCTGTACATACCAGCCTACCAAGCACATGTAGCTGAGGGTCAGTACGAGAACTGTGTTCCCATATTGCACCTTATACTTCACCTCGTACTCCAAGTTATCCTGTGTTATGCAATACAGATGCGACAGACAGAAACAATCCAGTTTGACCTATGACAAGATATTACTAGGTCAGTGTGCAGCTTTCTGGGTAACTTTTTAAAAATCTGTTGTCTGACCTTTGTTTTTTTTTTCTATGGGGCAGTGTTGCAAAAGCCAGAAACAATACTGACAATTCATGAAATATTCAAGTGTACAGTTGCAATCCTTTAATAAATGGAAGTGACCTTCAAAACAGACATTCCAAAGATAAAGAGAACTTCTCAATAGATGGCATTTGTCACTAATCAATGACTCGAAGAACTTACACTCTTCCTAGAAATGAATACAAAAAAGACCTTTCAGAATTATACCACTTTAAAAGTAAATTGTTCACAAAACCCATGGAAGAGAACATTAACGAGCTAACAAAACATCAGACAAGGGAAGGATAAATCCCTTGTGCCTGTTGGTACCTACATCCATGTCTGGACTCATCCACACATCCACCTGCTGTTCCCAGGGGCTGGACAATACCATCAGAGTTAACTACGTTAACTTTTTTTGGCTGCATTTGTACGTCAAAATATGTGTAACATTTTACAAACATATTTCCTTTTTCATAGTCACACAGATATCTTGAGCTCTAAGTGGGTCACTGTATTGGAACAGATGTAATCTCAGCAGAATACTGTGAGAAATCTGGGCTACATTAATGACTGATCCAATTACAGTGGAATTCTCTAGAAAACCCAGATTTATTAAGAACCAGGAGAAAATTATGATGTACTTCTAGGGATGACCAGATGGACAAGCCAGTCTCAAACTCTTCCAGGGGGCCAGAGCTGAATGCGTGGTCCTTATGCTGCTGCCAAAGTAGTTGAAGAAATTCCCATTCTGGGGATATGATGCAAAAAGACGGACACTAACAGCAGACACCTGGGGAGACTGGATCTAAACATGTCCTACACTGGGAAGCACCTTAGGCACTGCTCTGAGGACAGGGTGACAGATGAATGAGTGAAAGAGCAGGAATCAAGAAGCCACAGGCAACTTTTTGGCCAAGGAAACAGCTCCTTATAATTTAATATTAGGTCCTCTTGAAAAGTTGTATTCTCTCTCCTGAACAGGCAATAAATACCACCTTCCGAGTAGCAATCTGACACCATGCCTAAGCAAACCCAACAATCTACAACAGCTTTGTACCCAGAAAGAGAGAATTAAAAATACTTGAGATATCTGAGTATAAACAGCTCCTTTCACCATTCCCAAAGCAGGCAAAATTTCACAGCATCCGTATCCATGATCTTGATAACATCCTTCAGTAGAGACACCTTCCTCTGCTTCAATGAAAATCACATCTGTGAGTAGTCCATTAAGGTAATTTGGATCTAAGATGATGTTTGAAGTTTAACATTTAGTTAATTATGAAGTTTGCTGAATCAAGGTCCTTTTTTTTTTTTTTTTTCCAGTTAAATGTTTTACCTGAAATGATATATTAAACAGTGGAAAGTAATATTTCTCATTTATAGAACTTACTGCCAGCTCCAAGCTAGTAAATATTTACATTTCAGCCACTCTGATAGCTAATGTGACCTTTCTGTTGTACACTTTATACCTGTGCTGTATTTTACTTTCAGTGTTAACATTCTTTCTAGTCCATCTTATATTAATAAGCAGTATTTAAATATATGCAAATTTCATTTTTTAGCTGATGTTTTAGGAACATTTTTAAGGTCACCCTGCTTGATCTATCATACAGACACAGCAAATTTATGCACCATATATCCTATCTCTACTTGTTTTTACTTACATCTGTCTTCTCTGATTGCATTTGAATGGGCTTATTTTCTATTTTAAATAAAAGATTTATGCCTTAGCTGTCAGTTTGCCTTTATTTGAAAATTTAATTTTGTTTCTAGAAGTCTAGATTAACTTATTAGATTTAACTGTCCCTTGTGCTTTGCAGCGATAGCAGAAGTATATTTTCCCTTGTGGAGAGAATACATAAACAAAATGCTCTCAGCTTAAAAATAAAGAATGTTATTACTTAGAGCAATACAACACAGTTGGTCCAGGAAACAAAAAAATGTGTTGATTTTTTAAATTTATGATGATGAGCAATGGGAACTGACTAATAAATATGACATCTCACAAATCCCGGAGCCTCCAAAACCTGGAAAATGCTTTGCAGGAAAGGTGTGTTCCCCCCCAACATCCCCTACATTTGAGTTGGACAATATCCTTCCATGGCACAGCTCCACTGGGACACACAACTTGATTCCTGATGTTCATGGATTTATTTAAATGAGCAACAAACGAGAACCTGCCCCATTACTTTCAGTTAGTCAGAAGCCTGTTTATTGATTCGGTGTGCTATTTCACATCTTCAGTGTGACATGTTCTTTAGTATCCCTCAGTAGTGCTACATTCATAATATTGCTCATCGAGCCCTGGAATTTCAGGGCTTGCCTGAAAGGATAACCGACTCATCGCAGTTGCTGTGCATGGTCCAAAACAGCTGAGGTCTCTGGTGGGAGAGTGGGTGGTGCGCTTGGAGAAGGTTAATCTTTTTCAATTGTGTTCATTTATTTTGACCTTTTTCTCCATTTTTCATTTCTGGAAGTACTTGGGATTTTGATTGATTCTGTTATTTTTCTCTTCGTGTTGCAACATCCACACAGACCTGGACAGAATCTATTTTTAATCAACCCCTGCACCTCTTATAAAACTGAAAACCTACAGCTCTTGATTCTGCACTCTCAAGAATGCTTTTGAAAAGAAAAGTGTTCCCTTATCGATAAGGTTCACAGAAGCACCAAGAGGTTCCTGTATACTGAGCAGAGAAAGCAAAAAGTTGAAGGATCAGTATTTACTGGCTGTGTTGGCAAGCCTTCAGTCACGTAGTTGTGAACTATATCCTGATTCACTTTGTTAAATATTGAACACCATGAGCACGGGACTTTTGTGGAGAAACAGAAGTTGGTCATACAAAGAAAACAAATACACGTATATGCTGGCTTCCCTCACTCACAAAATATCAGCCAAGATAAATGGCACATGAGATCACAAAGACCTTTGCTCTCCCATTCAGAGCAATACAGCAGTTATTTACTATGAAGAATAGCATGGCCAGCAGTTTTTTTGTTTGTTTGTTTGTTTGTTTGTTTAAAAAAAAGACATTCAGGCAGGTAGTCCAGGGCAAAACTGAACCTGCTTGACAGCCTTCAGTCTGTGACACACTATAGGTTTAAAGTGCCATCAGATCCAAACAATCACAACAGTAATCTGTCACTTTTGACATCTCCCCCGTAAAAATTAAGTGAAAACACCACCAAGCACAATTTCCACATACATGATACTGTCAACACAAAGTGGAGTCTTCACAAAGTTTTTCAAAGACCTTGTCAGCTCAGAAATGCTCTATTTTTGGAACAATCAGAAATATGACCCTCCTACTGTCACATCTGGGTAAAGAATGTAAATCTACTATGTAATATCACTTCAGTGTGGTATGAACACGTTGGTGGAGGCACCATCTAGCAGGGAAGGCTCACGCTTATCTGCTCTCTCAAGTGCAGGTTCCCCTGCTGCTAAGGGGCAGAAGTAAATCCATTCCAGTCAATCCCTGCTGTGATAGCAAAAACTTAGCGAGGAGGTGCTGTGTTAAATCCTATGACAATGACCATTTCAAAGCATCAGACAAGTCAGAAAATAAAAAGGTAAGATCAGTAAGGAAGTAAATCACACACTATACATGTAAAGATTTCTTCACCATGCTTAGGTAGAAGAAAAAATTATTGTGGCAACTGTTTTGTTACAGAAAGCACCATCAAAAACCAATCGATTGTACAAACCACTGCACCAACACAGCTGAAAAGACAGCTCCTCCTCCAAAGACAGTAGTGTGGTTTTGATTTAACAAGTAATTAATGAATACATAAACCCTGGACAGAACTTTAATCTATCCCAGTGCCAAATAATTAATCATTCATTCCATGTTTAATCCTGTTCTGATAAATGTAATTAATATTTCGCCATGGCACTGCAGAAGAGGAGTACCTGGGAGCAGAGAAAGGCAGCCTCCTATTTCTCCCTCATTGCAACTGTGGAGTGATAGGTGCTGTCTACAGCTGACAGGTAATCCAGAATACAGCGTTCCCCTGCAGTTGTAAATTAGGGTTTATGCATGGCATACATTGTGATTGTAATGAGGCTTTTCTTCCTCTGACCTATTATTAAAATAACAAAACAAAAACCAACAATGAAAAATAACTCACCAGAGCTTGGTCAACCATTTTTCTGATCTGACAGCATTTGGGAAACCAGTGTTTGCACTAACTAATGCCTTGCTCTATACAATGCCACTGAGTGTATGCCAGGGCTGTGGGTAGAGAACAAAGCATGTGCAGATTGTCTGCTTCTGTCCACAGAGAGCAGAGCTATGTGTAACAACAAGGGAATGAAGATTTAAGTCCTAATTTTACTGCAGGGAAACACTGGCATCTTTTTTGAAATCTTGAAGTGTAATCAAGAAATGTGTTGATGTGCACGGATTTAAATTACAGGAAACCCTATGCTGATTTTTTCAGGGTGACACATCTCAGGAATCCACATATTTCAGCAAAGAGTTTTGTGAAGAAGATTCTGTAACAAACAAATTGCCTTGGGATCCTGCTGCCCAATTACTCAGAAACAGAGGCGTCTCTTCACAGTTGTCTCCTTGCTCAGCATTCTCCAATATGGCCACAAATTCTTTTTGCTAAACAATTTTTAACTGTACTTACTAGTATAATTTCTTCTCCTTCCAACACAGAAATAAACCTGCGATTAGTAATTCCAATTGCCCTGACAAATTTTTACAGTCCTTGCAAGAAACCCGGCTTGTGGCATAAAAGTCTCCCAGTGTCACATACTGACGCTTAAGGGAGGCTGTAATTTATCCCCTCCCTAAGATCCTGTGTTTTGCTGCTACCTCAGCTATCATTAATCTAACCCTCCATGACGTCCCAAAGCAGTAAAGAGACAACTTTCAGATGGGGGTCTCTGGTGGAGCAGGACTAAATAGAGCTCCATGAAATCAGGCGGTTTTAGTTTGGGGGCCTGCCAGAGCTATTTTATACACAAACTCATTTTCACACCTGGTAACTGCTCCTCTGTGGTGATAGCTATCTGTAATTTCTAGACAGCAACTCTAGGCAATTATGCTGGAAGGCATTTGCACATTTACAGAGAACTTTGATTTAGGATCATTAGTTTATCAGCTGAGATTACTTTCAAAATATTTTGTTTCCCATTAGCTCCAAATATTCTAAAAATGCACTAAAAATTCTTACTGCTTGAATAGAATCTGAAACTGTTGTGAACTTGAGTCACATCCATTCTCAGAGCAGTTCTCAATAGTACAATAAGTTTAGAAAGACCTATGTACCTTCTAAGTGCTAGTTTTATGTTCATAAGGAACTACTAAACTCGTTAGGAGCAACAGATCATTAAGGCAAGTATCCTGCTTCTGACATTGACCAGCACCAGAAGCTTCAAAGGAATATACCCCTGCCTGCAATATAACCAAAGGAATAAAAGGTTTTGCTTATTGTGTTTCTGGATTGAGTAACCAGATTTGTTTTGTTTTGTTTTATTCCCTCTCACCAGAACCAACTTAACAAATAATTGTATCAGCCTCATCTTTAACTTGTGCTTGCAGCAATTGGTGATATTTATACCCTTGATCCAAAAGTCACACAGACCTGTTGGCCAGCTGCTGCACTGTCACCTCCTTTCTGAATCCCACAAGGAAACCTTTTCCATATTCATGAGCACTGCATTCATTTCTAAGATCCTGGAAACCCTCACCGAGGCTACACATCATAATCCAATTGCTTCTTTATCGCCTAAGATCAACAAATCCTTAACTGATTGGACAAAGTCTTATGTGATGTTTCATACACACACACGCTTTATTACATGTTCACTACTGTATATGGATTTTATTTCTATTTAGTTGTTCATTCTATTTGTTTTAAACGGGGAAGATTAAATTATTCATAGATGTGAATCTACCATTCTATGTTAGATTTGATGAGACTGTATTATGAAAAGTATCTCTTGTAGGAAATGCATCTCTCTGCCTTCTAAGAAAAGTGATGTTTAATTGAAATGGTAGCTATCAGCTAAGGCTGGACCCATTCATGCAAATACGACCTTCAATTAGTGAAGTACACACATCTTGAGCTCCAGCCATTTTATCAGACACACACTATAGGATGAGGAAACGTTGGTATCTTCGAAACATTCTACTTTGAGGTGACCTTCTACTTTGCCAGACTCATTAGGCAAAACAAAAAATAATTGTGCAGCTTCTTCCCGGTCTCTCTTCTGAAGGTTTTCAGGAAACCTCGAATTACAAATAATGATTTAACCCACGGATTCATGCTAATGCACAGCAGCTTAGACAGTTAACACATTCATTCTTTGCAGTTCCCCAGAGGCACTGATTTACAGAGTTTTCTTTTACTTAGCAGTAGCTATTGACTTTTACACAGAAAACACTACAAATCCACTTGGGTCCAGATTTTTGAAAGAGTAAATACCATTGTGAAATCCCTAAATCAGCAAAGAAGAACTCAGTGGTCCCCTGTATTTTCAGCCACATTTTCAGGGACGGGTAGTTTTCTCACTGAGGCATCCAAATAGCAGAAAGGCATTTCTGAAAATCTGGCTAATGTCAATATGTAAGTAGCTGAATCACAAGACTTCTTTTATTCCCATTCAAAAATACAGCATCTGTGACATGCAAACAAGTAGAGACACACATCCTGCTCCCAACTGAAAGGTCTAATATGTTCAAAGAAGTCTGTGGCTGCTACAGAAATATTTATCCAAGCCAGAATGAAAAATAAGGACACGATCATTAGAATCTCTGATTTTTATGTGAGCCCCTTCAGCAACATGCTGTAGGCAGCAAAGAAATAACATACAGTGCTCGTTTATAAATTATAGTATTCCTTTTAGGTCACCTATCAGAATATAGAGAACTGAATTAGAGAGAGATGCTTAACTACCTAAGCAGAAAAAAATACTGGCAAGAGGTCTTAAAGAAATAACTAGAAGGCTGACTATTGGAAAGCAACCCCCAGGGCTAAGAGCAGTGCACACTTCATGAGACCAAAAAAGGATGTTAAACCATTGTAAGACAAGAACTGGCTGAACAAAGGAGGGCTTCCCAGGAAAGGTCAAGGAGTTGGCAGGGATGGAGGGGGATGTATAACGAAAGACTGCCTGTATATGCTGGCATTGCTTGCTGAAGTCAGTTGAGGTATAACAACTGGCACCAGTTAAGGGTTTGATTGTGCATGCCTAATAGGTAGGATGAGCTAACTGACCAAGACAATTGCATCAGGATGGATTTCCAATGCAGCAGAGAGAATCTGAAATAATCTGCATTGTGTACATCCATATCAGCCCATTTAATTTGCTGGCATACTTCCTCTAGTTTCCTGAACTTAAATAAATAAATAAATAAATAAATGTTTGCTAAACATTTCTTTAGTTTGCTGAGTACCCAGATATGTCCCAATACGCTGTTTCTTTACAGACTTGTCTTCTCTTCTGAACCTATTTGAGTTATATTCTGCTTTAGGTCTACCTGTCATCATGCATGTTTAAGTGCCTCTCCAGCACTCTCCCAGGCAGGTGAGGATGGAGACATTTGTGGGTCTCCCCTCACCTTTGCACAGACCTGGTAATGCATCCAGCAAGCTTCCATGGATGTAGAGCTTTCTCTCACAAACCGTATGAAAATAACTTTCTAAATCAAACTTTAAACTGGTAAAGGGCAGCTACAGCACCGTTTGCTCCAAAGCTTTGAAGAGGTTTTCATAACTTCGGCTAGCAAATGTTTGCACTGCTTTCATAAAATCTCTTTCAGCCAGGGGCTCAGGCTGGACTGTTAAACCAGGCTCCTCTCCCTTGTCTGGCTCTGAGTGAAATCGCTACTCCTTAGCTCCTACAATACTGCTGCGACCACAAGCCTTACAGCTTGGGTCGTTTGTGCCTTCACGAGTAGAATTTATCCTTATTTACCATTTTCTTCTCCCTACCTGCAATAGCCGGAGAAAAGAAGTAGACACCCTCTGCGCCCCCGCACTGTGCCGGGGGGGGGGGGGGGGGGGGGGGGGGGGGCGGGCCCCCAGGACAGCACGCAGCCTTCCGAGCGCTAGAGGCCGGGGCCCCCAGCCGCGCTGAACCGTGCCGAGCCGCGCTAAGCCGCGCCAAGCCGCGCTAAACCGTGCCGAGCCGTGCCGTGGTGCAGCGCCATCGCCACCTGCTGCCCCTCGGCGGCACAGCGGCTTGGGCTCGCTTCTGGGCCCCGCGCGCGCCGGTACCCGCAGCAAGGGGAGCCCGCAAGGGGAGCTCGCCCCACTCCGCTTTGGGATCGCTTGGGGTTCCCCCAGGCCGGCGCAGCCCGCAGCCTGCTCTGCCCTGCCCTCGGAGCTCCCGCTGCTCTCCCGGCTCGGCAACATTTACATGACGTTTCCCCGCGCCGCGCTTCTGAAACCCCGACTGTGCACTAGTGGGGAAGAATGAAACCAGTAAAGGAAAAAACCAGTCCCAACCACCGCCAAAAGCTCCCTGCCATGTGTGTGCTAAGGCGGCCGCTGAGGCGGGTGGCTGTCACGCTGCGCCCCAGCAGCACAACCGACTGCCACCAATTAAAATCCTTACAGCGATGACCCCATGCGCGCACACACACACACCTCGCTTGCAACCTGTGGGAATGTGTGTAGGCTTTTTGAAAAAGGGGTTTCTTCCCTTCACAGCTGTTTGACAGAAGACCTTCTGATGTCTTACAGAGTGGCAGTGTCCCACAGACCACAGCTTGAGAACCAGCCCTGCAGTCAGGGCCATGGGGATCCTTCGTTTATCAGCTATTTGATTCGTTTGATGCAGGCTGATACTTGCCCCTGGCCTTGTTGCATTTTGATTTAACTTCTGTTTATAACAACACCTGTAGTAGGTTCTTTTATGTATTAACACATAAAACCACATCTTGTACACAGGTATCAAAACCACTGATTTGCTAGTGTGTGTTTCTCAAACTAGCTGGGTTCATTTTGGCAATGTACTTTATCAAAGATGTATTTTGCCTGCAGCAAAACAAGCTGTCAGCTGCTGCAACGAACTGTCATATATCCACATTTTAATATGAAAAATAATTATTCTTCTGTTTCTATTAAACAGCTACCTATTCTTCAGGCTGGAACCAGAACTGCTTTTACAGAGTATCCAGCTCACTACTGAGATGATTTAAATAGGTCGACTCTAACACTGTAAATATGATCAAGGCAAAAAGCCAGCCAATAAAACTGCCAGTTTTATCCTAATAAAGCAGGGAGGCCTTTGCCATTTCTCTGTAGCAGACAGTTTATTGTCCTGCTGTATGCAACAACTTCAGGACATCTGGCCACTTAACCAATATATATGAAGTCCGGAATGCCAAAGGAGCCATAAGTGAAATAATCAGCGGCATGATTCTCGCTTATACTGAAGTCCCTACACACAGCTCTGACATCAACAGACTGCATGGTTCTGGCATAAATTGCACGAGATTTTAACATTCCTGGGAGCTGTAGGAACATGACAAGGAATCTTGATGGCAAGAAAAATCACTTCTGAAGAAATGTGTATTTTCTAGCCTAGGTCACATGTGGCAGGACAAAAGTCTGGGAAATGCAGGGGTGCATTTATCTCAGCTAGGTGGTGGTAGGGCCTTGTCTCGCAGCTGAAACAAGTACTTTGAGAGTGCTTCCCCCATTTCTCCTTTCCATCAGTGGTCAAAGCAAAATCAATGTGACTGTAGGCCTTGGTCTCAGAGCAGAGGCACTGGGAAAGTCCTTGCCCATCTGCCAGCAGGGAGCAGTGCCTGCTGGGCAGCACCACCTCCCCAGTGCCTTCCTTAAGCTACAGTTGGGCACAAAGGAGCATCAGTGGTCCCAGCTGGCACACATACACAACAGTTTCAGCTGAGTCAGAGTGGTTGCCTACAGTTCTGCTTTGTAACAAGCTTGTGGCTTACCTGTAACCTAATTTAGGATGAAGAATGAGCTCAAAATAATGGCAAACATACAGATCGGTCAATGCTTGGTACTGCCTGTGCATAAAACAATGATTCTTTGCTCCAGTCACCCTACCAGCAGCTCCTGCCCGGGCTGAAACATCCACCAAGTTACACAACTAGCCCAGCCAGCTCCTTCACCCTGCAAACCCTTCTGTGAGGCCTCAGGTAGTCCGGCACATACAGAAAACTTGCTTTATCAAACACATCAAACTCACTTTTGTTGCTACAGATTAAAAATAGACTTGACATCTGGATTTTCTGTTTTATAGGCAGAGCTAAAGTTCAATATATTGATCTGAGCTGCAAGGCTTATTTTATTCAGGGTACAATCAAAGCATGTGGATTTCTACAACTTCAGGTGCACAGCTTTCATATGACTGCAGGCACAGAAGCTGAAGATAGACTAGCCTGTGTGAGCAAATTGGTGGGCAATGCTGCCATATCTGCATGTTTTCATCCCTGAAAATGATCCCACATCCCAAGATTTTAACAAACGTATTTCTTCCAGGATAGCTCTGAAGAGCAGTTATGTGTCATGATGGTATCTGCCCTCACTGCCATTTTCTCAGGACTTAACGTCACTCCTCCCGGCATGATGAGCCTATCACAGGGATCTGTGTTATCTCACAAGAAAGGCAGTGATGGATTTGGAAGGCTTAAGTGGTCTTCCTCCCACACCTGTCAGCTCAGGGTCAATTACAAGGAGGCTGGACTAATGCAGAAACAATTTGCTGGAAAAGTGATGGGATGTGGTTACCAGCCTACCTGTTTCATTATGGCAGTAAATTGTCACACAGCTGCCCCCCAGACACCCTCTGACTACAGAAAGTTTCCAAAATACAGGAATGAAGCATTAACCCATTGCACAGAGGAGGAAAACAAGGTAAGGACATGGTAAGTTAGGAGTTAAAACAGGAACAGTCCTTGAATATCCCTCCTAAGTGAATTCCTCCTCTACTGAAATGCACAACTGTCCTTCATCACCTACCATTTTGTTTGTGCTTGTTCAGTTGTGGAGAAAGCTGTCTGATGAAATGAAACATCTCCTAGAATCGAGGTAGCTGCTAAGGGAGAGTACTGGCTTCACACAGTCTTCATGGCAAATGCCTTAGGACTGAGCTGTTCGACCTGGAATGGAAAACAATTTTGTTTTGTTTTGTTTTTATTTTATTTTCCTTCCCACTGGGCATAAGTCTTCCCTGTCTCTCTGTTGTGCTAGTGAGAGCAAATTTCACCAGAAACTGAATCAATTTACAAATATTTTGATAGATTGAGACAGTTGTTCAGGAAAAAAAAAAAAAAAAAGATTAAATATATGCAGATAAAATAGAGCGTAATGTGAACAGCTGCTGCACAGACTCACAGCCTATGTGGACTTAATTTTATTTATACCTTTTAAAGGTTATGTGGGTTTCCCTGTAAAACAGAAATAAAGTGAACATTATTTCTGTTGGTAATAAATTAAAGAAAAATCTCAGATGATTAATCCTCCAAAATGTGCAGTCCTGACTTTTTGTTCTTGTTTTGGCAGGAAGACAGACATGTAAAATATGCTAGCGCTGCTCTTGTACACACTCACATGTCTCATTCTATAGATCTGCTCAGCAACTCCTTTTCAGGCTGTCTCAGTTTCTGACTGGAACAGGTCATTACATGTGTGCCTCAATCCATCACTTCCGAAGCATCCTGTGAAGAAATTGCCATTAGAAGCCAGTGCAGCAAACCCAACCATCTTCCATCTAAAAGTATGACTTGCATTTTTGTATCACATCTCATTTTCACTATTCCTGACATTACGTATCTATCTGTATAGTTACTTTCCTGTAGTGGCAGAGATCATGCTGTACCTGCTTTTTCTGCACCAATTACTGTTATTTTAAGACTGTGTAGAAATGTCTGCGAACAAACATTAGCTGAAAGTTCCTGATGCTTTCCTTTGCCACTGTCATTGGTGCCTTATGACCGTGTTTCAAATTCTGGACACCTGAGCAGTACACTACTCATTGTGTTTCAAATATCAGGATCAGTCTATAAGCAAAGGGCAACAAATTTCAAATGAAGCTGTTGGACTGAGTGACATTGGACAAACTGCTTCTCCATAAATGCCAGCATTTACTGTAACCTCTCTCGCCCAGGCTCCATATAGAGTAATCACCACCTGCACCAAGCTATGAAGCTTTACTGTATAAACACACCACATTTTCTCACTTCAACAGAACTTGAGGTACATATTTTGACACTCAGATGCACATACTTAATCCAACACTGGAAAACAATATGTTAGTGGGAAAAAATAACTCTATATGCATGACCCTCTCAGAGTTCATCTCTTAATCTTTTCACACAATAAGATGGCAAAACACAGGTAAAAACATGCTAGTTCAACAGGATCACCAGTTAAACAGTACATGGAAGTTCAGGGTGCTCAGACGACTGTGAAGCAGCTGTGCATAGCCAGAGCCAAGCTGCATGGGAGCTACTCCCCATGGGACATGATAGGTGAAAGAGAGCTAGCTCAGAGCCCAGCTTCCACTGACTCCTGCCTGGTAGCAGCCAGGGCAGGGCAGGGCAGGACAATCTGGGGTCCCACGGTGCTGAACTGGCTCCTTGCCTTCAGAAGATCAGTACCGTAGGATGTCTTTGATCTTTTAAATGTAAGAAGCACAGCACCCAGCACCCAGCACGGGGCCAGAAAGAAGTTAGGGGTGAAGGGGTTAAGCTCAGCCGAAGGCAGATCTTGCAAGGGTAACACTGCTGTTGGGAATAGCGCTCAGAATGTTTAAAGGGTAAGCTTTTTGGCCCAATGATAAAAATAATCTATAAATGCCCTATTCAAATGTACAAGATGTCTCTTAATGCTTGTTCTCCAAGCACTTCTCTTGTCAAATTCCACTTTGTGACTGATGAAAAAAAATATCTATAGTGTTTCATAATGACAGGACACAGCTAGTTTAAGGCTGCTGATGAATAAGGAGGCCTTGAACACAGCAACGACAGTGCAGCGTTTGTTGTTTGCCACATCAGAAAACAAATGCAGAACCACTTCATTCAGGGTCTTCTATTCATCAACCCCTTTAAAAAAAAAAAAAGAAAGAAAGAAAAGGGAGCAAAACACCGGGACTGGAAATAACATTGTGTGGAACAACGTTCTCAACACCAGCGCCAGCTTGCTGGGGAGCTGCCACTTGTGTCCTGACTTACCATCATGCGTAGCTCAGGGAACGAGGACTATTTAGCCCATATTTTCTTTTACCCTGTAAGTTTGGTGGATGGCAGCTGAGCTCATCTTTAAGAAATCTGTTCATAGCGTTGGCCATCGACAGCTGGATTATCTCTTTGTTTTTCTTTTCAAATTGTGGCATTCTTTAACACAATCCATTTTACATTTGCTGAGGTCAGTGGGAGTCTGACCCCCGATTAAAAAGCTTTTTTGGATCAGGGTCAAAAGACAAAAAGTACTTACAGTTTCACACGGGACTGTAGGAAAACATGTCACATCACAGCAAGGAGAACAAAGAGAACAACTTCTAATCACGTACCTGGGATGCTGCCACAGCATCAGCAGTTACGGGGCTCTGCCCAGAAGGTAGATGGGCATCAAAAGCACTGGGAGCAGTTATCCTGTGAATACAAACCAGAGCTCACCACCTTGTTCCTTAAGGGGAACGTACCGTGACTTTTAACTCTACTACAATAGTTGCACATTTTTTATTATTATTTTTTTAATGCACAAAGCTTTCTGAGCTGTAAAAAAAAGTTTCACATCACTTTGTTTAGAAATATGAAGTGGGTACATTTACCGCAAAATTTCTTTGTAATAAAATGTTTTCTAACTTCATGAAGAAGCTTATATTACTGCTAATTAAGATGAATAGTTTTAGGAGATTCTGAGAAAAATAACACCTTTACTCATAAAACTTGATGACAACATCTAATGTGTTAGAGGGAAAAGTGATTACTCTAATGCACTATAATACTTGATATATAGTCTCACGGCTCTCCTCTGCTGTGTTTTGTATAACCTATGAAGTCAACAAAGCAAAAAAATAAATCAAAGGTAGGACTCACATGATTCATATTTCAATAAAGAGGAACTAAAATAGATAATGGCTCCCAGACAAAGAAGAAAAAACTTGTATTTCTTGTAGTTTTCCAGCCATGACCTCCTTAGAAGTTCATTATGTCACAGATCCATTCTAATTAGTCCATACGTTAACGGTTCAGATTCACCTGACAGCATACAAATTCTGGGCTGTTATGCAGCAGTCGGGTATAGAAAAAGTTGCATTTTTAAATTGCATACTTCAGGAGCAAAAAGTATTCCAGCGAGATTGAAAATGCCTTTGTCATCATCACCAGTCCCTTGAAGGCTTCTGCCAGGACATGGCAGACCCTGTCAGGGGAGCAGGATTTCCACATCTTTCACCTCCTTTCACTGTCACTGATTAGTATGAGTTCTGGAAATCCCCTCTGCCCACCCTGCAGGAGGCTTGTAACTACCTCTCTTTTTTTCTCCTTTTTCTTTTCCTTTTTTTAAGCAAAGACCTTGCAGTTACCAGTTACCAGCTCTAATCTAATCAGAAAAGTTTTCAGGAATGGTGCTTCCCATCCACCTCAAGCAGATTACAATTTTTTTTTGCTCCATTCTGCAGCTGTGTCTTTTCAGCTTTGTAATGACAAACAGACACATGCGAAGGAACAATTAAACATACCTGTATCGTCGTGTTACTTTGATAGAATTTATCTATAAATACACTCAAATACTTCTGGTAAAATACTATATAAAAAAAGAATGTATTCAAGAATATGGCACAACACAGCACCGCCATTGGAATGGTGACATTTCCTATGAGATTCAGAGAAGTAAGGCAAGCTGTTGATTCTCTTTAATCTCGACTTCATTTGCAGCGCCTCCTCAATCCACAGGTCTCTTTCTTCCCTTAGGATACCCTCCTTTGGAGTTTGGGCATGGCAATTCCATGACAAAAGACCCCAGGTACCCTGAGACAATATTAAGTGGCAGTCAGCGTGACACTCAGAGCAGACTGAACATCTCTGGAGGCTTTGACTTCCTGATATGCTGCAGTGGACTTGTTGCTAAGGTGGAAAGGCAAACCTCAACAGTGCCATTACAAAAAGCATCAATTGTTCCCATGTCCTCTGAAGTACTAACCATATCCATGGCAAAATTAAGTATTTTAGGTGTATAAACCAACTGTTAAATAGAAGATTAAGAATTCAGACAGCAAAGGAGCTCAAACCGAGCTATTTTCTACGAGCACTTGACAAACTTCCAAACCCATAAAGTACTGTTCTGGTCACATACCACAGGGGCAGGTGAGCCCACATACAGGAAACTTTTAAAAGCACACAACACACAAACAGAGCCAGTTTCCATTGTCCTAAACATTGAACAGTCATTTACATCAGGGCAAAGCAGATAGAAAATGAAATCAGGATGAGAACAATGACATTTTAATATTGTTATGCCCTTTATATCAGTCTAAATACTTTTAATAGAAGAAAATCCTCCCCATAAACAGACTTCTTTTTTTTTTTTTTTTTTTTTCCCTATCTATTGAATTGTTGGGGAAAAGAAAAAAAGAAAAAAACTATTTGGAAAATAATGTATTTGAAAAACATTATGACATTCCTGGTAAAACCTGTCTGATGAATGTTTGAGAATCTCTGCCTTTTACTAGAGATCCGCATTCTCAGCAAGCCTGAATGGTTGTCCTTAACCTCTTCCTCATCTGGTGGAAAAGCAAAGTGACCTCATTGAAAATTTCTTTCCATGCACTATTTTCATCTGCATCCTTCTAAACTCATCGCTCTCAACTGCAGAGAAACAAAGAAACTGAAGAACTGCTTAAACGAGTGGGTGAAAAGCAGAATGTGACCACTTTCTCAACACAACACGCTAAGAGAGATCACATGAGGCAGTCCTTTGTTTCCGTGAACACACGGATTTGCTGGTGACAGAAGCAGCATATCGCCAAAGCTGTGATGGCACTGACAGCCTTGTGTGGGGCACAAAAGCACAAATACTTTTCCTATGAGAGACCTTGACAGTACTGCTCAGGAGCCTACAGCTTTGAGTACCATGAGAAAGAGCTTGCTGCTTTTCTGTGCAGCAAAAACATTCATGGCTACCAGCTCCTGCTTTGGCACTTGCCAACAATGTCAGCTTCGCTATTTAGGCAAGATGCTGAAAGTGCCATAGTAAACTGTTCAAGTGCCTTTCTGAGCTGATTATGGCTGAACACATTAAAAACAAACAAAAAAAAGTGTTTAAACAAGTCACTTTTGTTGCAGGATCCTTGACCTGGTTACACCTTTTATTTCTCCTGTGCTCAGCACAACAAAATAGGATACGCTTTCACTGGTCTACTGTCTAAAACCATCTACACATGCATCCATGGCTTGATGACAGGACTGTGCTGAACGTATTCTGGTAGAGGCATTGCATACCAGGGCACAACAGAGATTAATTGTTCAAGATGTGCTCTCCCACTCAAGGTAAACACTAGAAACTGATTTTAGTAAATATTTGTACTGCATTATGCCAGTTGAGTATTTCACATGCTCTGTGCTAGGCAAATGAGCTGCCCAAGGGTATTAGCGTCATGGACTATGTGCAGTTCTCTAAAGCTCTATCTGCTCACCACTGACAATACAGCAAACAGAAAAAGCCCAAAAGGTGAGTTACTTGCCCTGTCCTTCTGTCACGTACAGTATCATCTCACACCTTGTCTACTCCCTGAACCAACTCAGGATATTCAAATAGCTCCGCAAGGCAAATGGTCACAGCCTCCACTGTACCGGTCAGCTACAAGTGCATTTAATGGAATTGCACAGTGCTTGTGCAGGTGTTCTTCCTCTGTCCTGTGCGCTGGTGTACACAGACTAGGAGGTGTCCTTGCGATCTCAGAATAAATCACAGCAACCTGAGGTTGTTAGAGGCAACAAGCAGCTGGAAACAGAAGCTTTGCTCTGGCATCACATTAACCGCCAAGAGAAACTTCACACAAACCTTGCATAAACGCACACTCTGATGACAAAGGCACCTCTTTCCCTCACCCCTTTTTTGTTCTTGAACCTCTCACGCTAACTTATAAAAATAATACTGTTAACCTAAGTTAATAGCAAGTCACCTTTCTCCTGCTTGCCCCATATCTTACACACCCACTCCCCTAGAAACACCCAATATCATAGGTGAGATTTGTAGTGAAGCCCTAACATTAGGGAAATGAAAAAATCTGTCAGAAAACTGACAGCTCAAAAGGTGCAAAAAGCAGCCTGCTGCCAGTCCTGGGCCTCTGGCCACAGGGGTTTGCTCTGGCTCCCCTGTCGGGACTCCCTGAGGGTTGCAGCAGTCTGAGTCCGAAGGCCTGAACTAAGAGCTTGGCTGAGGACAAAACGGATGCCTCCATCAAACACTGCTGAGAAAGCATGGATGACTCCTCTCCAGCAAAGGTGCTTCCTTTGTGAACAGGAGTGAGCGGTCTCCCACATGAGATGACTTGGGCAGGCTCCTGCATGGCTCTGCATGTGGAACTGGTAAGGATCCCTGCCACCCTTCTGAACCACTCACGTCACCGATCTACTCACAGTCCCCGTGGGGCACTCTGCCACCCTGAACACAGATCTGCACAGTCATCCTGGCCACTGACTCACATACTTCTGCTTGTAGATGCTTGGTACAAAGACGCATTCAAGAAGCTAAATAACAGCTGACCAAACAAAGGACATACGCCAACGTGCTGGTGTGCTCATGTGTAACTACCTGGAAAGCAGATCTTAACATTTTTACAAGTTATTCTACCTTGTAATTGTTTTCTCAGCAAGAATGCACACTTACCAGCATCTCCATGTAGAGGTAACTCTCTGCACACTTCTTGGACTACAGGATAAGGAGAGAAGCAGCAAGCACTTCTGAGGGGATGGCCAGAAGAGCTACAACCCTCATAGGCCATTTCCACCTGCAGTTCTATTTCTGGTACAGGATCCTTTGTCCTGCAGATAACCAAGAACAGAGCAGCAAATGAGAAAGAAATTGTCTTGCAGCAAACAAGAAGCGACAAGGACTGTATCCTCAAAGTTCAGATCAGAATCCAACTCTGCCCAAAGTTTGGCGACAATCAGCTCTAGGATGTTTTCAAGGCCAAATCTGGGGAAAAAAAGAGAATAAAAGATTTCTTTGTACGTGTCCACTGCATAGAAAATCTCTTGAATAATGTGAGATGCTTTATATTTTAAAAATCTATCAAGCAGATCTAGTACACTTGAAGATAACAGAAAGCCTCCCACAGGCTTTACTGGGCTTTGGTTTAGGTTATGTGTTTTAATTCTTTTTTCCCTGTGGCAGAGAAGCACAGTAAGTTATTGAGGTTCTCCTTGCTCTGTTCCCCTCCAGGCTGCAGGCAGCGTGCACAGAAGCCTCCTTCCATTTTCCTCCATGCTTGTGTTTGATGGGGGCTCCATTTAACCCTCCTGGCTGGTACTGCTCGGAAGGATTTAATGGCTGATGTTCATCCCTGGTAGCACTTAAAGACAGCATTTATGTAAAGAATTTATGCCAAATTGGTTTTATGCCTTGTGTGAGAATGTAGGAGCAATAATAATAATAAACCAGGCAGTAATGCCTTTTTTAATTCAAACTCTAAGGCAGGCAGATGTCACTACTCGTAACAGTCAAGACAAGTGAAAATATAATCTTGGATTATCATCTCTGATACGATCATTTTCACAATTAAAATTCAGAAACAGAAAAAAGGCCATTTTCATGTATTTATCATGATAGAGATGATGAAGTGTGGTATTTAATGCTTTTTGTACGTCTTAGAGAATATCAGAACAAATCAATACCAGCAGCGTTCAGTGATCAAACCCCAACCTTTCCTAACTTCTTTGTAATGCCCTGGGGGCCAGAACTCCTGAATGTATGTAATCAAGCATTTTAAAGGCCAAAGACCGAACCTTTGGTGATTAAATGCCCCACTTATCCCTCGGAGAAGTATTCAACATATGCTTCTTCCATGGCATTATAGATTAATTTAATTTCATCACATCCATAGCATGTTTTATGACTTCTAAGCAGCATCCCCTAATGTATACAATTTCCAGACAGTCTCTGGAAATGAGAACTGATATTTGGTGGGAAGAGACGTCAGAAGGACCATTTACTGCTTTAAAGTGCCGTAGATGGATGACCAATGAACTCATCCATTCCAAGGCAATTTTCTTCCTTTACTACTGAAAGGTTTCATCCCCTTGGATAAGATGTTCACTAAAAGAAATGGAGGCAGTTTTTCATGATGATGCATTAGATGATTTTTTTTAAACATATTTGGGCATTAACAGGTTTCTAAACCAAAGAAAACCAAAGCTTTTCTCTCTGTGTCATGTTTTTTTGGGAGGAAGCAGTGTTCCTTTGTTTTCTTGCTGTCTAAAAGTTTAGTATGATTAAAATATGAAAACAAGCTTAGAGTAGTCCTAGAAAATGTGTCCAGTCTCATTAGCATTAGAAATGTTGTTCAGATCAAACATATTTAAGAGTCCTTATGCAACTCTTTCCAGCCAGGCTTTCAGTGATCTCTTGTCAGCATCATGGGACACGCTACCATTTCTATTCCATGCTTTGACCATTTTCAAAACCCTCCTGCCAACCCTCCGTTGCTTTCAATTCATCCCTACCCAACTGCTCAGCCAAATGCTGCCTTCTCTCTCCTGCTCCATCTCATCTGCCACTGTACCCACTCTTTTTCCTCCTGCTTGGGGCTTTTGCCACAGCTGTTCATACAGCCAAGGAGCAGTGCCGCTGAATTTTGCAAGAGAAAAGCATGTGCAGCCCCTTGGTTTGTTAAGGTGTCCTCCGCATTATTTCTTTCAGAGGCAGCCACCTTCACTCCAGGATTTCTAAATGGGAGGGGGGAGCTGGCCGGGGAGGCAGGCAGATGCTTGTGTAAAACGGCCCTTTCTTGTAAATAACTCTTCTAGATTCCAGTTTATAAACTAGATTAATAAAGCAACTGTTGGATAGAATTTAGAGAACTTTTGAACAGTGTTTTACAAAACAGAAGGTAATTAACCCTGTAGCATATGAAGCCACTGCCTTAATATTAAAGCATCACTCGCACACCCTGGCAGCAGGAAAAAATATATTATTTTATTTTATTTTTTAGCATATCAAGTTCTCATAAAGCTAGACTATCGGGCTATCTAGTTAGTGGCATGGTTTATATCTCCTAAATATCTGAGCATCTGCTAGGTACTTGTGGATTTATTCACAGGCTGCCACAATGAGGCAGTAGTAAGTTGTGGTGAATATGCTATTTACAGCACAAATGATGCTGAAGTGTTAATTAGAGCTAATTTGACTTGGCCCATTTTGGACCTCTGACAATCACAGCTCTTCAAAAGCAAGCAGAACAGGCATATGCTTATCTAAGGAAAATTTCCACTTCTCTATTTCCCCATCTATTATAATATATATATATATTATATTTCTAATGAGAGATGCAAAGAAATTTAAAATATCTATTTTCCTAAAGTAGTAGCCAAAGAGAGTTGCTGCTCCAGGCTTAAAAGAAAACATTACACATATTTGGCTTAGCTGAGACTGTCAACAGTATTAGAGCAGGAAGAAGCTAGGAAGAAAATATGTCACTGAGTATAGGACCACGTGTTGAGTTGCATACTCTGAAAGTTACCTTTTTTTTTTTTTTTTTCCTTTGAGATAAACAAAAGCTGTTTCCCAATGAGAGGGTCAAGAACAGGAGAGGCCAATTTCTCAGCTTTCATGGGGTCCGGATAACTGTACTTGCCTTTCCCCCATTTTCATTAGATTAATCAGGCTAGTGAAGAAAAACAGCTTAGAGATTTAGTAGCTTCATCCTTTGAGAAACATGATGCAGTAAACTTTCTTGATCAGGAATATTTTTCTAGTAGGACAAGCTACATAATTAGGTTCCTTATAAAAGAAGACTCTGAAGCTACACTCTGCTTCCAAATACTTGTCATTTGACCCAGAAGGCAATAAGTGAAAATTTCAGAACAAATAAATAATAATAATAAAATAATAATAATTTAAAAAGACACTTTTCTGGGTGGTAAAGCTTTCGTGTGTTAACAAAACATTTGATTTGCACTGCTTTTGATATCTACAGAATGACAGGAGAACTAAAGCACTACTCGGAGAATGACAGTGTAGCAGAATGAGTCCAATGGAGTTATCACTCAAAAGAGGACAGTAACTGCTTCAGTGATCTCTCAGGTGGATGAAATACTGGGCAAAGGGGTACTGGATGTTTTCTGTAAATTATAATCTAATGATAATAATAAAATAAAATACTTAATTTAAATACTTTAAATACCTAAATACTGAAAAGTACTTAAATAATCCTGTTTCACATTTGATGGACTGAATTTGTGCTCTGTGCCTCTGTTATGAAAAAAGGAATAAACACAATAATTGATATTTCTGATAACTGCTCAACTGATCAAACTAGTGCTACTAAAAATGAGCAGTTTCAGCATCTTCCTGGGAGGAAAAAAAAAACAAAAACAAAAAAACAGGCTGATGCATGCCAACTCACGATATGTTAAAAGCATGAAAATATTTTTGTTGTTTAAAAATCTACAGATCATACAATAGGGAATACAAGATAAATATACAGTAAACGAAAGCAGAAGAGATTTAAAGAATGTGGACCAGCATTAGGAATGAGTAAGTCTGTTGTCCCATTTTGTTCTTCTAAACCTACTGGAAAATAAACAAAAAAGTAAGAAAGATGCAACATGAAACTGTTCTGCTGTGAATAATTCCTTAGAAACATTTCTATCATGTGGCAGGTCACGTTCATCAAACCCACCTATGGATTTTACATGTAAACGTTTCTCACTTGAAGTTGAAGCCTGCAGTCACAGGAAAACTAACCCGATCACCCCTTCTCAAATCACAGCTGTGATCATCTGCAGGGCAAGAACAGCTGAAGTTTCCTTGGCATTCCACTTGGCACTGAACCTGGCTGTGTGCTACCACTGCTGAGCTGAAACACTGCAGTTACTGTCACCTAACGGAGTCCAACATCAGCAGGACTGCAGAGAAGGGGAACACACAGCATAGAACTCTAAATTATATTTCTCCTTGATTATTAAAAATATTACTTATGAAATATATCAGGAACCAGCCAAAGACTAGTTTATAAAATATCACAGAAAATGCTAATTCATGAAAATTAACAAAAGAATGACAATTTGTTGGAATTTCAGATTTCATCGTCTTCCTTCTCCCTATTTCTGTGCTTATTTTTCTCCCATATCCTAATGAGTTCTGTTAAAACATCGATAGAGGAGGAATCTCTTTGTACATAGATACACACATGGACACAGTGGTGACAATGTCCTACAAATACAGTGATGTTCAGGATTTTCATGTTGTAGCTTTTTATGTTTTCTTTTACTCAAAAAACCCTCCTAACACCACATGAGACAAAACCACTATGAAACATACAGCCTGGAATCTCTGCTTTGCAGAGGATAGTGCATTTTAGTCATTCTTCATTCTTGTTTATTTTTTTTCCAGCTTTCTGTGTTCTTTTACCATCTATTTCCATGGCATAATTATAGCTATGGAGTTCCTTAATAGCAGCAATGGGGAGAGCTTATACATAAGATTATGCTGTCCCTGTGGTTTCAAGGACAAGATCACATTTTAAGGACTCCAAAAAGCGGCATAATACAGTGATAACAGAGAATCTTAAATGAAAAACGTGGTTTGCTACTCTTCTTTCAGTGACCATGGAAGACTGCTTGAATTCTTTTCATTAATATTAAAATTAATTGTCATTAATATAATTGATGGCAAGCAAATTTTTGTAGCTTTAAGTTTGCAGATGTGAGGATTCAGTTACAACAAACATGACATCACAGGCATGGAGGAGCAGCAGAAAGGCAACATACTTAGGAAGACTTTCACAAAACACCCTGTGATTGCCCACTCTTAACATTTCTAATGCCATATAGGCTTTAAAGACTTCTTGTGCAAAATAACATTGTGGGACTTCTGTCAGTGTAAAACGGGGATTTTACACTGAAAGAAAAAGTGATTTTAATTTACCCAATTCCTGTTGCAACCATTGGTAACACTGGGGCTCTTCATCCCTCTCAGCAGCAGGGGGCTCTTGGAAGTGAGAAATTTGTTCATTGTTCCCCAGGAAAAAACATTTTAAATGCACTCTCTTCTCAAAGACTGTAAGGGTGTTTGTCCCTGGACTGCAACCAACACATTCTGAGCTCAGAGCTGGACCCTGAGCACTGGCTCAAAATTTCTCAGCATCAACAAAACTCATTTGCTATGCACTGCTTCAATGAGCATAGCCACACCGTGCACACCTCAGCCAATTCGCTTCCATCTTTTAACCAGACAGTTTGGAGAAATGCTGCTTTTAACTAGGGCTCCAATTTTCTTCAAATAAAGAACCTACACTAACAGTAAAAGACAAGTTTACTGTGGAGCTACTTGGGCCAACAAAGATGTGCAATAAACACATTCTCAATCCTCTTTCTGCTTTTCCCCACCAATGCGATGTGTTTAGCAGGTAACATCTATTTCTAACACTGCAGACAAAAACAGCACAGCTGCTGCTTAATTGTACAAAGCACATATGCTGACAAGGTTGAATGCAGTGTGAGTTAGACAATTAGTTGTCAAAGATGATTAAGAACTGTGGGCAGCTTAATTCAGACAAGTCAAACACTGCTCTAAAAATGTCTCAACTGAAAACAAGCTTTAGAATAGGCTGATAAGAGGACATCATTCAGAAAGAAAAACTGCTGGACTTTGGGGATATTTTGTTAAAGGAATTTAAAAAGAGGCAGTAAGGACAATTAACCATGGGGATACCATTTTTTAAAGCGAAGTAGCCCAGACGACTCAGAGCCATCAGAGTGCAGCAAGCCATTTGCATCTGTAACTAAGAGTTTTCATGCACAATTGCTTTGTTATTCAAACTATGCTTATGGTTGTGATGCATTTAGGGTAAAATTTAATGCTCTGGAGAACAGTCCATGCATGATCTAGGAGCTATTAAATCCTAGTTTGCTGAGGTGTTAAGTGATACATTCCTTAACAGATGAATTCCTCTGGAGTCAAGTATTAGCCTTTGTTCACACAGCTCCAAGTTGATCAGCCCTGAAAACTGGGTACTTGTAATACAGAAGAAGAAGAAATGGCATTTCTAGAGATAAAACTCTGTCACTGTTTCAGACAAAATTTTTTTTTTTAAAAAAAAAAACAAACAACAACACTATTTTAATTCCTTTTATGTGCAAGTGGGTTTTTCTCCAAAAGATGAAATGAAGATGAGAACAAATTTAGTCCCAATTGCTACAGTAAACTGAAAATCATTCTTTGTTTACCTGTTCAGAAATGGAGTTTTGCTTCAATAAGTATTAAAGAATTGGTTCTTAGCAGGTCTGCAACAGAATTAACTGAAGAAAGCTTTCTGAGGCAAAACATACTCTCAGAATTTCCAGTAATTGGCTCATGCACAAAACAGGTTCCCCCTAAAGTAAGAGTTACTCTGTGCATTCCAGCAGCAGTGCACAAGCTGGGGCCAAGCATCCTTACACTGGGGGAAAAAAAAAAAAAAAAAAAAAAAAAAAAAAAGGCCTTAACACAATAAAAATATTGTTAAATAATTTTAAGCTAACCATCTTGTGCTTGGATTTTTAAAGAGCTAAGAGTCTGTCAGATGGGGAATAATCCATGGTGATACAGTTAAAGTGGTTTCAGGATGACCTGCCTCCACATCTTCCCCATTAGAGCAACTTTTCTTTTAAGCTGTCCCCTCTGTTTGCTTGTCAAATGCTTTTGAAAAAAGAAAACCCAAAGTTCTTGACAGTGCTATTAAGGCAAGCAACTTGTGCTTTCCTGTCCCTCTTCCTCATGCCAGTAGCCTGACTCACCTCTGGAATATATGTGCACACAGAGACAAGTTATATTGGTGCTCTTCTCCTGAAAGTACCTGCAACCACATCCTCACAAGTACTATTTGATGACCTTCTTGGGCTGACACGTCAGGTCTGTCCACATTCTGATGCAAACTGAAACAATACAGCTGTGTTAACACAATCCTAAATCAGTCCTAACAAAATTAGTTGAGAAAGCAGGGTATTAAGCTCAGGCAAGCTGACCATGGCTACACAGTTTTTGCAAGCTTGGACAAATCATAGGCAGATTTTACTCAAGTGTGAGTGGGTTCAAGAGACCTTGTAGACCTGCCTATACACAGTCATGCACTGATTGCTTGCGACTAAGATACATGGGGAAAAATGCTAACTGCAAAACCTCTTTTGGTTTAGTATCTCAAGTGCAGAAACTCTACACCATCTTGCTCATTTAGCTGAAGCTGAATTTGCCCCTGGCATTGGCAATAGGCCTGATTCACTAATACGCACAGAATATCTTATTATGGTCAATGTCTAGAACACAAGATGACTTTAAGGAAAGGTCAGAGGTGTTCCTCCAAAACCAGGAGAGGCTTGCACTATGGGTGCAGTCAACATTGGTACCAGGTGGAAGGTTGTAATTAAGGTCATGAGTTTTGATTCATTTCCCTGCTCTGACTCTCGCTTCCTATGTCTTTTTGGGCAGATGTCTCACACACCATCCAACTTCCTTCCTCCCTTCCTGATTTGCTTACCTAAACTGCAGAAAGCAGAAATGTTTTCTAAACATGAGCGTGGTCCTTTTTATCTGGAACTTGAAGATCCACCTCAGATACACAAAGACATTCAGGACCAAAGTCTACAATGCAAGCTGCTTGGCATGAAGGCTGAATGGGCTGAATGGGCTGGATGAACAAAGAAAGAAATGTCAAAAGTTTTAAATACAGTCAGTTAATGGAGAAAACTCGTCTCCTCCAAAAGCATTGGATACAGAAATCTATAAAATGTAATAAGTGAAGCTCTTTAATTCTTCTCATTAGAAGACTGGGGGATTGGACCAGATGACCTCCAGAGGTCTCTTCCAACCTGAACAATTCTGTGATTCTGTAACTGTAAGAGTATTGTACACACTTGTTAAGCTTAAATGGATTGTTTCTCCATCAATTCAGAGAATTGTCTTTTAGCTCCATGCGTAATTCCTTAAATAATTACACATGCAATAAATTAGTGAAAAATCAAAGAAACTGCCTGTACTTAGAAAACCAGCTTAATTTGGCATGCTCTACTGCACGCTTCTAAAAGCTCAAAATCTTTCAGGCCCTGCTTAAACCAACAGCCTCCTCACTGTGCAAGTAATCTTTATTAAAAAAATAGCAAATTAAATTTGGCACTAAGTGAGGTGTGAAATTTTTAAGCTGTCTTGTAAAAAAAGAGACATCGGGGTCAGATGGGGGCTGCCATCCTGTTGCCTCCAAGCACATATGCCTATTTGGAAAATAAACTCATCAACAGTCATCAAGTTAGGTGGGAAAAAAATGTTGTTATAAATTCCTCCTGCTCTCTGCAAAAGTCACAGTACGTTTTTTAAATTGTTCTTTTGAAACCTTCTCATTACGTTGCTTGCACTGATTAAGCTGAGCTATTTCTGCTTGTCCTCTTCCTTAAGGGCAGGGTCAGTTCGCTCAGGTGCCTCTGCTGACTTTTGCTACTTTGTGGAGAAACATAGAAGGGAAGGGGTGGAAATCTCAATTATATTGCAACATACAGTTACTGGAAAAAAAAAAATACAGAGCCCGTTTTTTCATTTTTTTTTTGCCTAAAGTCAAATAAATTTAAAGAGCATTATAAAAACTGTTATAATGGCTTTTCTGTTATCAAATCTAACAAAAATATTTAATATCCGGAATATTTAATCATCTATTATAAACACATAGACTGCAGACGTGAAGCAGAAGTTTTACCACTCTCAGAACAGAACTTTTTAGAGAGTTCTGAACTGCATTGATTAACATTTCAAATCCATGTGAATATCCCTGGAGTAAGCAGAATCATCTCTCCATCTATACAGTGTTTTCTACTTAGAGGAACTAAAAATCTGAGGACTAGACACTGGATTGGCATGTCCACGTCATTTCAGAAGGAGCCCAACCGTGCAGCATCACCTAAATAATGAAGCCCACATCTGGAAGGATATTGCTTAAGTTGGCTAAGTTTGTGCAAGGTCAGTTCATACTCTAAGCTTCTGTACTCTGAAAATTAAGTAAGAAGTTTACAGGGCTACAAGTAGAATCACCACATAGATCTTGGGGATTGTTTTGCCAATAGGAAGTCTTTCTTTTTAAGTCAGTTTCTCTTGTATAAATACAGGACGAAGCATTACTACATTGCTCTGAGAAATATTTTCTGAAGTATTCCATCAGTTAATGAACACCTCTTCTAAAGTATGATCATTTCTTATCTAAGGAAGGCAGACATGCTACAGTACACCACATAGTACAAAGTGAAACGTGTACAGATCTCTTCATGGAAGATCTACTCCACTACCATGCTTTGCAAGTTAGCGGTTAGTATTAACAAAAGGAGAATAACCCCTGAAGTTAGTGGAAATAATTCAGGATTAGGCTTCAGAAAATATATTTAGTGATTTTCACAGAATGACAGTAGCTGTTCGGTATGAACTGTGGTATACAGTATTTTATGCATAACATCATAATTTTGCTTTGTGGAAAATATGTCAATTCTGATAGGAAGAATTTCAAGGTGAAACACTATGTGATAAAAGGAAGAACAGACATTTTTATAAAACCAGACTAACAGAAATAGGGCAAAAGTGAACAAGTATTTTTGTCACTCAATAAATGACATTGATGGTCCACGGTATGAAAAAGGAACGATTTGGTAAGGGGTGTTCGTTAACGCTCAGATCCCAGTGATTTTTCACAGTCTAACAATTATCCAAAATAGCCTTTCTTCAGCAGTGCTGGAAATGAGCTATCCACTTCCCAGCTCAGTGCTTTAACTGCAAGCAATCTTTGCCTCGTAGTCTTTAGCATTTAAAAAAGGCACTCAAATCCTTTTTGCAAGTTAGCTTATTCTCCACTATTTGAACATTTCAGCTCCAACATCCTTTTGTTACTGCTTTGGAGGTTTTTTCCTTCTCCATTTGGCAAGCATCGATTTTCCATTAATGCTTCTGTCACACAGGAACCAGCTGCTATGTCTCATGAAGTGATACAGAAAGAGGAGAGCTCACCCTCAGACAGATGCGCATACAAACACTGAACTATCAGCAGGAACACCGCTCCCTCTGATCCTCTCCTCTTGCTAGTTTGTTCCTCTTTGAAGGGACAATGTCAAGTGGCTACCCAAGGGAAGGGGTCAGAAAACACCATCACAACTTTGCTGTACTTAGTTCCCCCTGTGATCATCCTCAACTGCCATGCCAGCAGACATCAGGGCTTGAAAGCTGAGCTCTTGTGACTGGGGCTGGCTCTTTCCACAGAGCGACTTAGTGCTTCAGTCACCACAAATTATGCTTTCTGGTTTTGTTGTTTCTTGCTATCTGTTTTCTGGGGTTTTGTCCTGAAGTGACTGAATAGCCAGTAGAAAATCCTAACAGATACACAAGTGTGCAGAGTAACTGGTACAGTGTATAAATACGTACACGTAAGTGTATAGAATAACAGGCACATAGGTGCACACAGAAATCAGAAACAAGGCGTTCTCCTTACTTGGCTTTTCCCATTATTCTCAGCTTTATATTACTATCACGTGAAAATAGTTAGCACCCTCTAGGCCCAGGATACTGTAATACGAAGTTAACAGCTTTAATTTTCCATTAAAACTATGGTCTTCTCAATGAGCTATGTAGACACTTTTTAAAAATAATCTTGGTTTTATGAGTTATTAAAAAAAAAAGCATCTCTGATTAGCATGGAAAGTTCTGATATGATGGTACAAGTCCCTTGCGACAAGTAACGTCGCACACCCCAGCACCATGTTCTGAACTACAGTCTCAAAGTCTCTCATTGTAGTGTGCTTGGTCGTTTATCCCACAGTACGCACAGAGAGCTAGTTAAGGTGCTTTTTTCCTGTGGGGTTCAAGAGCATCCTACATGCCTGATCACCAAAAAGATGTTACTTATGCAACACGTTACCATGGAGAGGAGCCACTTCACGCTTTGCTCACGTTGCACTTCTTCACTTGTTTTTCTACCTTGAAAGCAAGGACACTGTATTCTTCTGCGTGTGGAAAGCATGAAGCACATTCACTTCAGCATCATTTCTGTTTACTCTTCTCTGTTCGGAGCAGCAAAGATCTCCTGTCAGATCAGTCTGTGCTAACATTTGATTTCCTTCTTGCCTTCAACTTGTTCAGTCGCTGAATAAAACTGTTATATTGCTTTCCTAACTGACAGACCACCTCTCTTGGCAGGCTTATTGACAGCTGCCTACCCACTGATGCCTTTCCTCACAGCAAAACAACTACTTGGGTGTGGAAAAACAACTAGAAAGTTACAGGAACAGGACGGTACCCCTTTTGAAAAGAGGTGACACAATCCAGCAATTCAGGCACTCACCACACACAAAGGTCCATCAGCAGCCTCAGTCCTGATCACTGGTAGCTGTGTGATGACCTCGCAGCCCTGGGGTCTCCCCTCTTCCAAGAGGCAGCTGTGGGGCTGGAAACATCAGGAGGGACAAGATTACTGCGATGAGCACATAAGCTGACCTCCCAGCCTCCCTTCCCCTACTGTTTTGTGGAAATACATCATTACAGAAGAGATCCTGGCTGCTGGGAATCCTGCTCCTGGTGGCCAGGTGGCAATGACATTCCTGCTGCAGCACATGGGCTGGCTGCTCTCACCTCACCTCATTCTGCCATGACTTTTGCTGGTAGATACCAAGGATCCCAGAGATGCATGTGTTAATTAATACCCTAACTGAGCCACCCAGTGCAGCTCGCTGCCTCAAACCTGTTTCAAGCCACCATCCGACTGCAGGTCAAACATTCAGGATTTTCTTTCTAGCCACTAGAATTTAAACCTATGTAATGACTGACAAGAGCCCCAGAACCACAGCAGTCTGTGCACCCTAGACCAAGTATAAAATATTAATTTCCTAACACAGCACCCCCCCCAGCCCCCCCTTCCCCCCCCCCCCCCAAAAAAAAAAAAAAAAAAAAAAAGACTATATTTTCTCAATGTATCTTCCTTGAAAACAGCAGCTCAACTTCATGGTAGTAATGAGTACCCTGTAAACATCATTAGTGTGGGAATCATGCATTGACTTATCCATAGCACTACCAGAAACCTGAAACTGAAAATCAAGGGGTTTTACATGTTCCTTACTTTTTATGGCTTCTGGACTATGACCAACAACACTTAGGCTGTCCTGTCATGTCTCCTACTCTGCATGTGAAAATCCCTGGAACAAGGTCTTGGCTCTGCTGAGCTACATGCCAGCAGCCACGAGGTGGCACGCAGAGCAGAACAAACTCCTGGCTGCAGCCGCACCAGAAAACTGCAGTAGTGCCACAAAGATCCAGAGAAGGACATCCTTGCTTCAAGCAGACACCAAAGAGACCTCTAATTGACACAGTTACCTTTTGTGCTTTGCCTGGCAGCTCACTGCTCATCTGTTTTGCTGGAGAGCTGGTGCAGCAAGACTGGAGAGAGGGCAGAGCAATCAGGGGGGCATCTTCAGGGTGAAGAGGGGGCACAGACTGGCACAACAGGAAAGCACACTGAACGGCTGCTGCCACCACAGAGATGCTGGCCAGTCCTGGTGTTCCAGCTACATCCTGAAAAAGAAAAGCTGGTTGCTGATGCTTCTGAAAACTCTGCTTAGGGAAAAGCTGATTTCACACTGAAACAGTGAGTGTGCAGATCAGCTGGCCATGGCAACAGAGACAAGGGTGTTAATAAATGCTTTTTTTATTTTCTTTTCTTTTTTCTTTTTTTTTCTTCTTTTTTATTCCTGAAGGAAACCTAACAGCAAGGAAGAAAAACATATTCAAACTGCATCAATAAGCCCCAGCCTGCCTTGGTGTCACGTGCGATAGCCTGCTCTAGCCAAGCATCTCTCATGCGTTGTATCTCTTATGCATTGTGCACGTTTACTTACTCAAAGCATCTCTTTCCATGTCAGATATTGGTAACCTAGAATTTGAGTAGCAAAGAGAGTCTGGCTCAGTACCCTGCACTTGCAGCCAATGCCAGAGTCAGGAACAGCACCCAGACATCCTGCCAGCCAGGCAGAGTACCTCATTACTGGAAAAAACATCTGTTTTATTTTGCCAAACATGCACACAGAAGCAGTTATCTTTGGCAATCTCTAAAAATAATTTTAAAATGTCCCCTACATAATCATTACTGAATTCAAACTATATTCCTTTAAACAATTCTAGTTCAAATGATCTGGAGTGCATCCACACCAAGAAGCAGAATTGTTACAAGAAAGCAATCATCCAGAGATTCCCTAGAAATTTGCGTTCTGATTTGGTAGAAAATGCCTCAGCAACTGCTTTTTGCATCCCATTTTGCACATAACTGGGTTTTCTATGAACACAGTCTACAAAATGCAGAAATGCAATACTATATTTATTGAATTGGTCTGTCACACCACAGAGTCTCACGGTATTAGATGCTGTACATAAATTCAGGCAAAAAGTCAGTTTCTGTGCAAAAGAAATGAATAATTTAGGGTATGATAAAAAACACTGGAGAAAGTGAGTAAAAAGGTAACATTGAAATACACACAGGTGTTTTACTCTAAACTTGATTCTATACTTCCATTGCAAAGAAAAGAAATATCAGCTGTCGTGAAAATCCAGAGCTTTCCAGACTTTTACATACATGTTATGTCATATAACCTCTCTGTCCCCTCATTTACTCGCTAGTAAAACAGAAATCACGCTTAATACATCTCCCTCGTGAAGCATTATTAAATGTTTACAGTGCTTTGCAGTCACTTGTTTGATAGTATGGCTGTGGCATACTGTTGCTAAAGACAAACTAAACTGTTCAGTATTTACATCTGTTACAGTATTGACTAAGCTCATCTTTCCTGTTTTTAAAGTTTTAACTAAGAAATGCCTAATGAAATTTGCTAGACTAACTGCTCATGTTGTCTCTGCTGGTAATGCAAAAGCAAACGGCTGTAAGTACGGTACCCTGAAGGCAGACATTAGGAGTTTCTCTGTTGAATCCAGCAGAGAAGTTTCTTGCATCTCCGTTGAATGCCATCATGCTGTGATTAGTTAATCATTAAGTACATAGTGCTTTTAATTAACTGCCAACTCTGCTTGGGCATCTGTTCTGAAAATCACATCCGATCATGCTTTTCCCAGTCTGTGGCTACGGAGCTCTTCAATAATACAGTTGTTGCTCGATTCTCTAGCTCTTTCTGGTGCTAGGTAGATCAAGTCCAGAGTGTCCTACATGAAATGAAATATAAACGGTCTGCTTTTCCAAGGAAATAAAACTAAATGGGAATTAAACTTACTTGCCTCGATAGATAATAAATGTTGTTATTAAAAAGCAGGTTGGATCAATTAACTTTTTTTTTTTTTTCTGGAGGAAATAAAAAGCTAGAATAGTATTTTTATACCTCATTCCCAGCACTAGGTAGGCTAGCTTTTTTTTTTTTTTTTTAAACAATGATCTTTAACTGCAGAAAATAATCCTTTTCATTTTATAAGGGTGAGGAAGACTGATCATATACACAAAGGTTCAGCAAAATATTTCATTTGACTTAAAGTGAGAGGGAGATAGACAGTGCAAATGTTCCCTTGCAAATACCACAATTCTCTTTCTCCATAGGTCAATCTCTGCTGGTTTCAAAAGGCTTCTTTCCAAGTGTATTTTGAAATAAATGGATGGAAGATTTTCTAATGGCCCAGCATCTTTGGAGCACATACCTGGGGAAATAACAAGACTGTAACATATCTTAGGTAACGCATCCCAATTTAAAGGTGAAAGGAAAAAAGCAACATTACAGCAAGGAGAAGGCACAGTGGGGCTGGTAGGCAGGGCGTCTTCGGCTGGTGCTGTCAGTCTGGTTGAAATCCAAGTCAAACAAGCGATCAGAGGATAATTGTGGCCATTTGATGGCATATCTGAAATGAAATAAGGGCAGACACCTAGACCAGAAGGGACACTCATTGTGTAGCTCTGTACTGGCAGATTCAGAAGGACGAAGACTTTGCTGGGTCACACTACTCCTCAGCTCAGACACAAGGGGCTGGATACCTTGAGAGCTCTGCCCTGCCCCAGAACAGGCTGACCTGCAAGGTTAGTGATGGATCACACACCGCACAGCGTGAGAAGTAGCTGTGCCACTACGTGCCTGCTCCATTATCACAAATAGCACTAGTGCAGCAAGCAACAGTCTCATGGTCCATGTGAGAGATGCTTGGTCTCACTGCATATGAGTGCTGGCCATGTAAAGGTTTCTGGATGTCTGGCAACACAGCTGGAAATAGCCAGAAGAGTGGCCACATGACTCTTTCTATTTACAATTTCTTGGTACAAGATAGGACATGCAGTAACCCCTCATAAACTGCAGGACCGCTGGCAACTTCTCTGCTGCCACTCCCGCACCTGTATGTGCTAACTGAGGTCCTCCATCTCCAGCTGGTGCTTACCGCATTTGAATCGGGGCTAGTGAAAAGGTAGAATTCATAAAGTGCCAGTTATTTCCATAGAGAAATGTAAGCCAAGGAAAAGGGCGTTCTTTGTCAAGTACCAAGTTCGGAGAAGAATAAACCAGAATTAAACTTTAAAATTGTAATTCTTTAAGGAGTGCAGCTAAGAAACTCACATGAACCTTGCGATGCAGAATAAAACATTGCAGCTGAACAACAGCCAGTCTACAGCAGATAGGCATGTAATGATTACAGTTAACGCAGCGAACACTCACTGGCAGATACGCATTTTACATAATAACCCTTTTTCAACAAGTTCAAAGTAATTCTCTTGTTTTCTTTAAAAATTCCACTGCGGATGTCAAGATGTGCCAGCACAGAGAAAAGAATTATTTCATAACAACATAAAACCATGCATTTCTAATTGTTTCCATACCGAACTATATTGGGGGCACCACTTTTATAGAGGGAGTTCAAGGTATTCCTGGGAATAGGCTCTTTTCTGATGACATCATAAGAATACGGTCACTCAGGCAACAACTTGTTACTATGGTAACTACAGTTTTTACAGATGCTGAACACCAGCAAGGTTAAAACCACTATTTTGAGATTTGCTAGGTAAAAGTTTACCAATATTTGAGGTAAGAAGCAACAAGGAGTACACTGCAGATGCACAGCACTGTGCAGTTCTTTACCTGTTATTGGGAAGCTGAGAACAATCGACTTTGTCTTCAGACATGGAGTTCCTGGGGTAATCACATTTTCAGATACGTCCTTTTATGCCACAGCAGCTGGAACCAGGCCTGAGCACTAACTTTGTGATTTGGGGAGGGGGGGGGAGGCTGGAAGAAAAGGACTGCTGCTGCATCCAAGAGAGTCCCTGATTATATGGACATTTGGGTATGCTTGCAGAGACCACACAGACTGCGAAGACAGTTTGTAATTATATGAAGACGTATCTTTGGAAAAGAAATGGATTCTTTTTCCCTGACTGCAAAGAATTGTAGGATAAGAGATAAAACCATCTAGCCCAATTGCTATCTGGGCTGAGACTACTGTCAGATGAAACCAGTTACAGAATGTTTTAAAACTAGAAGCCATGTGTTTCTGCCCCAGAACTTTCTGCATTTGACTAATTGCAAGCAAATCTCAGAGGCTCTAGAATAATGTCAAGTTACAAATAACAACTTGTCCATTAGCCTGCCCTCTGTAAGACACTGGACAATCTGATAAGCTAGATCAGATTTTTCAGCTGGTTTTGTCCCCAACCAACACAGAAGAGGCCTACAGCTAACATTCCCAGTAAAACAAATTCCCTGTCTTAGGGTCATAAACACAACCTAGTCAGAATCCATGCTTAAGCACGTACAAATATTAGCAGAGTACTTTTCATTTTGCACCAGCAAACCTCAACTCATTCAGATCCCCAGAAGCTGAACTGTCTGCCAGGCTGAGAGGAGTGTACAGAGTTACCCCCGCAGCCTCTTTCCTTGGCAACATTTACAGCGAAGAACCTCAAGTAAAAGTGTAATAAAAGTGGAGTTTAAATGGGCCCATTAAAAAGCAAAACCTAAGGTGTATTCTTTATAACGAATCTGCTGCCACATTTGAACTAACTGGCCATTACAGGCAGTCTCAGAGGAACGGTTAAAGCCAAATTCTAACACTCATTCCTGGGGTGGTCTCAATAACAGGATACTGAGATGCAACCACAAGCTTCAAGAATTGCTCCTGCTCTCGGTCTGTATGAAAGCCATCCATCACCGAGGCAATGAAGATGACGTGCTTTCAGTACTACGTACTGTACTTCTTTATTTATTTATTTTCATATGTATCCTACCAGGCATTTCGTACTGTTCAGGGTATTTCTTTTTGAGTCCAGGAGAAGATTAAGGCCATTGCTGGTTTTCATTTCCACACATCATCCAGTAATCCTGGCTCCTATTGGCAGCAGAGAGCCTTCTCCATGCAATTCTCCCCCATCATCTGCGAGAACAGAGATGTGGAAGAGGCCAATTACCTTTTGGAGAGAAGGAAATTACTTGCTTATAATTGAGTTCTCTGAGTACGGTGTCCGCTATTAGAGCCACACTCATCCTCCCACCTCCCCCTGAGACCTGGGGTTTTATTCCTATTTAAGTTCTAATTATTATAATTAGTCTGAAAAGGATTTGGGAGTTAGGGGCTATGATATGCCATATAGACCCCTCAAGGCATCTTTTTGTACTAACTCATTATGACCAGTTCTAAACTTTACCATTTAATCTAGTCATTCAGTACCCAAGGTCACAACAGCTGAGACCCCCTGAGCATCAATCCGTAGAGACCACCACCTTCAGAGAACTACAATTAAAAGGTAAATAATTCCCTTGCTGCCTTCTCTGTGAGGCAATGCTACAAGTCAGGGAACGGAATCCAACCTCAGCCTAATTACTACTCCGGTAACTTACGCAGTTGCGATGAAAAAGTTGGCAAATACTTTTCCATTTATCGAAACAGAAACACAAAGCCAGCCACAGTTTGTTTCAGACTGGAGTGGCAAGGGTCAGCCTTACAACAGTCAAGTTACACACTCTGTATCTCTCAAACTCCAAGAAATTCTGAAGAACTACACTCCAAAAAAGTCAATTCATCATCATGACATGCAGGCCATGGCAACTATTCTTCACCACGCTAATCAAAGATTAAATCCTTTTCTTTGTTTATTCCACCACAAAACCACTGTTGAATCAATACAAGTTTTAAATTTTTTGAATCAGGCAGTGCACAAAAGGATTGTAAGCACTCAGAGGTGGTGCTCTTCTGAACTGAAATATGAACAAGTACAGATTCTTAACAATATCATCATCCGTGTTGACAGATTCCAAGAAAATCAACAGATGCTGGTATTTTCCTGAATGACAACAGCCTCCAGGCCTGAAAACTGTAAAGGAAAGCTTTGAAATTCACAGGAAAGAGCATAAAACGGTATTAAGCAAAATAATTTGTCACAGGGCCAGCACCTGGATTCCAGCGCACAGCGTCACTACTTGGAGGTGACAGTTCCAAAGGCTTCTGTTGCTGAATTTTTGAAAGATAAATTAATTCCATCTGCAAATCAGAAAAATGCATCCAAGTCTCTACCAACAGAATACCTCATGCAATGCAATACTTGCTCATTATGCAATACATGCCATTAAAGGCAAGTACAAAACTCAATGGCAACGCTGAATTCTCAGTGAAAAGGCGGCTCTTTGAATCAGAATTTAGAAGGTGTAGGTAATGTACACCAATTTCTAGATAAATAAGTCCAAGCTCATTTGTAGATAAAACATGTTAGTAATCAGTCTCCTAGATTCTTTTTTTAATAACCAGATCAAAACTTAGCACATTGTTATGCACATATTACGATGCAGCCTGTCAAATTTCCATAGGGGTTTAGCAGTAGATGCTAACATCACGCTAGAAGATTTGACAATTCCAAGTCTTTAATTGTGAGAGCATCTAGAGGAGGGGAAAAAATAAAAAAGTTGTATTTGTTCTCATTTTTCCACTGGAACTGTGTGTGCCAATTCTTCAGCCCGAAAGCAACCTGAATCCCTACCCAGGGAGCGTAGGTGTAGCAGCTTCAGCAGCGTCCCTAGCCATACCACGTCCTCCTAACCAGTGCACACAATTAAGCACAATAGGTAATCTTTGCTCTGAAGCAGGGACCACAAAATGAGTTCTCTTACTCCCAGCTGACATTAGTATCACACTAGGGACCAATATGAAGAAGTTTGCACTGTTGCTGTCTGAGCTCTGTGTTTGCAGGTGATAAATAGATTCCAATTTCTAATTTTGCTGGGTCAGAAAGAGCCTTCTAATTTTCCTAAATTAAATTATAGGCTCTTATCATATTTGTGGCCAGGTGCATTAACTACAGAAGCACTATTTCAGCTGCTGCTGTTTCTTCCTCTTAAGAAAATAAAATGCTATGTTTTGGGAGAGAAGGTTGAAGGACAAAGGCAAGGAGTAGGTCAGACGTTGATACCTTAATCTGGACACAAAAATGCTCCTGTAGTTGTTCCAATGGCTGAGTCCCCATAAAAGAATGGTGGCAAGACTAAAGATTTGTCCCAGCCATCATGCCACTTACAGATTCTGAAAGTCTGTGGTGGCCACAGACTGGTGGCCATTCCGCTTTAACTACATTTTCAGAAGCATATAGACCTCTGGAGGCATCATTTAGGAGAGAAAGCTCTTTAAAACATCTATTGACTGCGAAGGTTGCGTGTTATGGGCAGCTCAAGGCTTTTCCGCAACATAGGCAAAAGTTAATTTCCCCTCCTAAAGCCTGAGGAACAAAATAACTGACTTTGTATTTACCACTTGCAGCAGCAGAACTCCATGTGAAGGTAGGGCAGCCTAGGAGACTCCAGCCTATCTCCCTCTTCCAGTCTCAGCTCCCCAGGGCCTGGAGGCCACGCTCCTCCCAAGACATAAGCCTTGTGCTGACGTACAGCAGTCAGCTCAGTCTGCCCCAGCCTGCCCCTGTTCTTCCCACTCCCAAGATCACCAAAACCCCCAGCTGGGGGCAGATGAGGAAAGCACGGGCTCCCTTTACTCGCCCAGCCCAGCCCCGGTGGGAAGCCAGGCTCAACACGGGCTGCTGAGCCCCAGCTCCCCCAGGTACCCTGCCCATGCCCAGCCCGCGGGCCAAACACACTGCACTCTACTGACTGTTTGCAAGCAAAGGGTTATTTCCTTCCAGAAGAAAGTTGTGTGTTGCCCAGCAGACACAAGGGACTCAAGCAGACTATAATTATATATTAAAAGGGAAAATTAGGGTGCCAAGTCTTTGATTTGTATTCCTGGCAAAGAACTGTCAATAACACGAGACGCTGCATTTTTGTGTTTTCCTGGAAGTGGCTTTTACAGAAGGTTTTACTTCGAATCAGAATACAAACACGGAGAAAAACATTCCTACGGGAGCTCGTCTATGGTGTGTTTTCCCAGGCTTCATCCTCTCATGTACTTAAAGGTCACCTCAGCCAGAGCTGCAGAGATTCACCGCCAGGTCCTTTTGTAAAGTGCTAAGTAGAATCTATACCATGGAATATCGTAAAACTGCTGCCTTCCTCTAACAGTGTGGTTAAGTTCTCACTTAATAACAAATACATTATTTAATCCCCAGGGTCTGATATCTAGCATATCCTATACCCATCAAAAGCCACAAGTCTCCCCCGTAAAGCTACTCCCAGTACCTTGCATCCCACAACTGTTAGTTCCTTGCTCATCCCACAGCTCTGGAAGAGGCCCATTGCCATTGTTATCTATGTCCCAGCGGAGGCACTTTCCTTTAAGGTACTCTGTTTCATCAAGTTATTAGATGACCTGAAGCCCCTGGGAGCCCCAGATTAGTGAATCTAGACTTTTATGTGAGTATTTTATTCCTGACATTCCACCTTTGTGAGATGGTTGTAGGTGAATGATTTTCCTGCTGTGTCAAAAGACATACTGGTTTAATTCAATGCATGTCTGCAAACAGAATCACATCTGTTTGTCTCTGCAGATAGCTGAACCACTAACACGCCTGCCTTCTCCTTGTGACCTGTAATAGCCATCCTTCCCCCAAACCACACATCACTGATTGTGCAGCTCTGAACTCAGGCCCATACTCTTACTTGGGGTCTTACTGTCTCTTCTGCCCCTTGCTTTATCCTTTTGGAGATTACTTACATTAGTATTGATTGTACTTGAAGATGGTGACACAGAAGTGCGTTAAAGCTCTGTAACAAGGAACACATGCAAACAGAGAAGAGCATGCCTGACTGGAGATGAAAAGCCACAAATTCTGCTTTCAGAAGGGAGGAATGCCCTCATACACATTTTCCAAGCCTGAAGTTTAGAAATTTTTTCTCCTCTAGTCAATGAGAGCTCAGCTCTGGCACAAAAATTGCCTGTGCTCTAGCTTTGATCCCAATCATATTTTTAACAGATCTCCAACGCTTGCCATTTGTAGTCTGCTCTAAACACGCACAGATTAAACATAAATCATCCCGAACATGTATAACATTGCTCATTTGTGCAATTTTTAACACCTCTCAGAAAACAGGATCCTCAAAATGCTGAAAATAAAGCCTGTATTGTGGCCAGCAGCCATATGCTATTTTCTAAGCAGCAAACCATGGGTAACAAAGCGAATTTGTTTTGTACCCCATGGAAGTGAAGGCATTCTTCCACCAAGATGCTGTTTTACAGTGATTCAGCTGCAGGTAAGGAGATAATGCATTTATCTGATGCTATGAACATGGAGCAAAAACACTTTGCAGAAAAAATACGAAGTAGAAAAAGCATTTACAATATTAATGCATTTTGAAAAAATATTTTATAATCTGGTAAAGATGCTGAAAGCAGAGCAGAAATGTTGATGCTTAAATCATTCCTCTGTTCAAAATGCTTCTCTGCAGTAAACAGTTTTACAACTAGCCCCTATTGTGGTCACCTGAACACAAGCTACCTGGCTGGCTCGAGTTGGAAGAACGTAGTCGGGGTGTTACAGACCAGTTGGGCAGGAAAAGAGCAAAGACATGGAGAGTTTCCAACGACAGCAAGCCATACCGGCTATGCTATGGGGAAAAAATAAATAAATAAATAAATAGATAAATACTTCTATCTTTTCAACATCTAGACAAGTACCTAGAGACAGGAGAAACAAACAAACCAAAAGTAACTGAATTTTTAACATACACAAAATGTAATGAAAGAGAAGGTCTACCTCGCCATAGCAAGCTTGGAACAATCTTAATCACGGTCATGGCAGTGGCTATAGCGTCAGTTAACTCAGAAGACAGACAAATCTTTATTTTTCTCACTAACACACAACTGTTGTGGCTAATTGAAGAATGCCAGCTGCCTAAGAGTTGTGACACTTCTCTCAACATTTAGTCTGAGCAGGCTAACAGTCCTTGACACTAGAGGACATATGAATGACAACCTGTTAAAGCAGGAGGGGAAGAAAAAAAGATGACATGATTCCTAGCAAAACAAGCTAAACATTTACATGTACCATCAAGCCAGAAAATGTTGCTGCCTGGCATATCTTTATAGGGACAGACTGTAGTAAGTAAATGCTTTATAACAGAATAATGTCGTTTTCCCAGGTACAGCTTGGCAATACGTAGGCCTTCACTTAAAGCTTCTCATCACCAGCCAGCCTGAGTATCCTTCACGCTTCCTTTCATCCCAGTTCCTAACTGCAAAGAGACGTAAAGAGGAGTGCTAACTAGTACATCTGAGCTGAGTCTCATCTACAGCACCTGTATTTTGAAGGCACTGGATGCAACTTCATAAATCATGAGGATTTGGAGACTTGCACGAGAAGAGCGAGCAGAAGGCAGAGGTTTGCTTTCTCTATAGCAACCATTATAGCCTCCTCTCTGCAGACAATACGGAGTAAAGGTCTAGCTGCTTTCCAATGAGCATAAACTGAAATTAATTGCCTCACTTGCCTCCACATCTAAATCTCTCACTTGTTGTTAAGCTGCTTCTTTCTTCTTGGGAATGATATAATGCAAGGAATTATAATTTTCCCTCTTTGACCAAAGTGTCCATCTGGGGGGAGAAGCACCCAAGTGTTAAAAAGATCTGGTACACTTAACATCCGCTATGGCCACTCAAGCCATTCCAGTCTGATGGCTCTGAACACCCAAAATGTTTTATAACTATCAAACAAATGGCTGTCAAGGACCAAACTTTTCTCCCCCTCTCCCCATGCTTCACGTGGAACAAATTCCTTCACCACCCCCTCAGACCTGACTCCTCGACGTCTGCCATCTAGACAGGCTTTTTAGTTTCATACCACCTGCCTGCGCTAAGCATTAAGAACACATCTCCAGCTAATGGTAACGACGCATCAGCTTTAGAGTAAAATCATTATGGGGGTGCTGAAAATCACTGTACCAACCCCTAGTGTTATAAATGCCCAAACTGCAGAATTAACCTTCAACATACAAATAAGCAACTTTTACCAGCATGGAAATGAACACTCTTGACTCCCAGACAATATTAATTATGGTCCTTAGCTCCAAATTATGACCAATTTGGAGCCATTAATGCAGGAACAGAGTTCATGGCTGTTTTGTGAAATGGCTTCTCAGTTCAAAAATGAATAAATAATACTTTTTTTTTTTTTTTTTTTTTTTTAAATCCTCACTCCTTTTTTTCAGACCAGACCAGAAGGAGGTGGCAGACAGTTTGGAAAAAGCCCTTTGCATAAAGTTCTCTGAGGAAAAAATATTGTTAATTAAACCTCTGCAGAAGATGTAAGCTTCACTTACTGAGAACAAACCTAAGTTATTTTTTTGTTCCCTGCACAGCTTATAAATACTACTTTAACAGGACAGATTAGATGTTTCTGCCCTTAGCTAAGACTAAGAATGTTAGGGGAGAAAATCATTCAATGTGGGGAACTAAATGTTCTGAGAGACACGTACTTAATTCATTTGTAACTTGTAAACTGAACTAAGTCTAGGGAATGTTTTGGATTTATTAAACCATCATATTACTCACAGATAGACTGTTGGGGCAGCCCTAATTTATGAGCAAAACTGAATTTACTCCTAATTATGGAGCCATGACCAGTTCTTTGATAGAACTCTTTTTTCCCAATTCAAGTACAGCCGTGTAGCACTTGCTTCTTCTGAGGAATGAATGCAAATTCCTTTCTGTTTGCACTCAGCTGCCATTAAAACAGTGGCTGCCATGCAGATGCAGAGAACGGGATTAAAAACAGAGTAATAAGAAAACTCAATTACATCGCAACCACCCTGCAGTTAAAGCTACAAGGAGGCCCACAATCTGACCAACTAATTCATGTTACTGTTAGGTATGGGTGAACTTAGAGTTTTGTCCTATTTTATTTCCATTTAATATTTATGTTCCTTCAAATGACCATCCTAAACTTTCAGTTTGTACCTGTAGGATCTGTAACGCCTGATTAGCCTTAAATACAGAAAGAGAAGAAAGGGAGGGGAAAAAAGCTGTATCTAACTAGCACTTGCGTTGGCAGTGAAAAGGATTGGAAGGCGCCATCTATGGAAGTGAATCAAGAGGCCAACCTCTTACATGGGGGCTCAGGAAGGTTCCAGTGAAACTCCATGGAGCCACTCTGGTGATCACCTCCCCAACTTCTCCAGCTTCCTGCAGCCATCAACCAAAGGAGCAGGTTCAGCTAGGAGAGGTTATAATACTCATGCCATTTTTTATGAGGATTGATTTACTTACCAGATTAAAAGAGGTAATCCATTTTCCTTACTACAGCAATTAGATCTAATCTGAAGAGCATCCCCCCTCTGCTTTATTGACAGTCCTTTAAATCTAAATGATAGTTTTAGAAATGCTTCCTGAACAGTAAAATATTATTTTTTCCTCTCTTTCATTTTTATATAATTAAGAGATAAAGTCAATGGAACAGAACCTTGCCAGGCGATAATGATCTCATGCTGACAGACAAATAGTAAGGTGAAAAAAGCATAGGAAAAGTATATTTTTTAATTCAGTGTTTTAATTTGCTATTATACCAACTGATTAGCATCTAAAGTACAACAGACTGACAGATTGGTGAAGAAGTGACAAAGCTGGTGCCATTAATGTTCGCTGATTTACATTCTCATTGTCTTTGGAAATGCTTTCCTCCACCCCAGCCGAACATTTTCCCTTCATGTACGTGGGCATGTAATAAGTTCAAATGACAGAAACCAAACATTTAGGCTCCATGAGACTGATCTGGCAGGTACCAAATCTGTGCATTCCAGCATCTGGAAAGAGAAGGGCCAGGACATTAGGGCTCCCTGGCTCCCTGTCACCAGCGAGGCCACAGTGACTAAGCTATTGAGCATGGGCACTCTTTGCCAGGACACGTACTGGTGCTGAAGGGACTGATCTGCTCTTTTTGAACCCATTATTTTCTTACTCGTTTTCATGTAATTTTAGCCCTGCAGTTTCTGAATATCCTTAGTTTTGTTCTCAATCAGTCAAAAGGGTTTCTTATCCCTCTTTCCTATAGTAAAATATTTACTACTGCTGCTGTTATCACAAGATCACTTTTCTTCCTAAACTACCACTAATTTGATTGCTTTTCTCGCCAAGTCAGCCTTACATTTTGTTTTCGTTTGTAAAAATTAAATAAAAAGCCTCATGCTCATCTGTAAATACGTCACAAGAAACGCTGTGTTCTGTCCCATACACTGTTCTGTCCCATACACTGGATGCCCTCTGTTACAAGTGCAACACAAAACGCAGCAGCTCCCTTTAGGAAACCTGCCCTTTGTATCAAAAAAAACAACTCCTACTCCAGCGCCCACCCTCATTACTTACAAGGTCAGTTCTCCTTCAGGGTCTGATCCATGGTACTGAGTGTGCTCGGTATCAGCATGACGATTTTTAACATTTCAGTGGAAGAAAGGCTCTAAGACCTAGCAGTATCGTGGAAAATCAGGTCTTTACTTTTAATATTCAGCCTCTGTCATAAAGTACCTAGCAGAATAAAGAAAGTGATGACTCATTCCTCTGTCTTCAGCCTTTTGTGCATCGGTCATAATAATACCGGTTCCTCAACTTTTCAATCTGGGGGGCAGGTGAATTCTTGGTGATAAGGATGCATTTGCATTTCTTTGACACCATATGCAGCTATTTGTGATAAAAATGGCTTTCACTTCTGAGAAGTGACATGCTTTTGAGGCGTGCTGTATAGTCATCTTTCAGCATCTGAGGGCATCGTGGACCCTACATGTTGTACCACATTTAGGTGGGCACAAGGTAACCTAAAACACGGACAACTAAGGTATAGCCAGGTTGCAAATTAAAACAAACAAATAAAAACAATTAAAAACATAGAACTGTATAAAAAGCAAATCAAGACAAGTAAAAAATCATAAAGGATGAATTATAACTATAAAAAATAGGACCAAGACAGCACTAGCACTGTGCCATGAGATTTGCACAAAGGCAGAATGAAAGATTTAATATTTGATAGCAGTCGACAAAATGGGAGCACACGATGCTGTGTGCAAGGGCACAAGCTGGTATTGGTCTTGCATGAATTTCAGGGAAAGTGAATATTAAGTAGGCATTAATAGCATTGCCCTGCTTAGTGATACACTACAGCTGGCTCAGGTGCTTGGAGTTTAGGAAGAGTGTTTAAAATATTAGAGGAAATACGAAGAGGCAATAGAGGAATTAGAGGGTAAGATGCGTGAGGAGAGACTGCGGGAGCTAAACTTACATAGTCTCAAAGAGAGAAGGCTCAGGGGGCCTCAATCACAGTCTATAAATACCTTCAAGGTAATAATATAAATGAAGGAAGGGAATTCTCCAGTCTCGGAAGATAGCAGGACAAGGAGCAATGGCCTGGAGCTAAGGAAGCAGGAGCACAGGGTAGGTTCTGGGGAATGGTTCTTAGCTCTGGCCTCAGCCGCGCTGGATGAATTCACTGCGGGGAGGAGGAATTGTTCTCCTTCCACTGACTCTGGGGTGCCGTGCCCACACGCACGCACACACCATGCTTGTTGCAGCCAAGACGGCGCTAATCAGCAGGAGCCCCCCTCAGAACGCGTGCAGCACAAAGCTGTGCATCAGCACGGCCACAGCCATACGTCGCGTGGGCTGCCACGGTCCACGTGCTGACTCGCAGGTCCTGCCGCACACGTGATTGTTAATATGGAGTGACTTTAGAATGAAGCACTCATTAACCTGGCACCACTCTTGCTAGCGGAGAAACAGCATTACGGTTCTCCACGGCTGCACTTCACTACACTGGGATTTTTCTCCTTCTTAGAGCACTGTTACAAAGGCTGGTTTTGCACATTCTGCAAAGGGTGAATAAAGCTCAAACCACATATTAGCTAGCACAGGTGGTGATTTGACTTCCATTTATCCACCTGGCTCAGTAGAGAACAAAAATTCAGAGCGCTGTACAAGTAAAACAAAGTGAGTCCTCGTGTGGCTTATCCATTCCTAAGATACATCTACATGCAGAAAGAGGAAAAAGACAACTCCTCCATTTTGGGGGATGTCCTCCCTTGTCCTGGGAAAAGACTAAAAGACTATCCTATCCAACCCCCCCTTTCTTTTCGTTTGGGGGGGTAGGGGGGTGGGGAGGAAGGGGGATAGTTTATAAAAAAATCCCAATTTAAAGTTCTCTTTACTATCCTCGCATCCCACCCAATGTGGCAATGATGGCAGTTCACAGCCCCACAGCAAAATAAGAGAGCAAAACCTGCAGATGCACAGAGGCATCTGCATCCAGCAGAGGCAAAAGCACTGAAAATGAGAAAGGACTACAGAGGCTGATGAAATCTGGAAGTTTCTGAAGTGGCTTGACTGACTGTGATATGGCAGAACAAGAAAGAAGCCCTGAGAACATAAGCAAAGCACAGCCAAATAATCAAAGCAGCAGACTCAACTACTGTGCAAAGGGTTCAAACAAGGAGTAATGAAAATGCCTTTTGCTCCAGTGACCCACAAAGACACCACTGCAGTTCTTGTACATGAAGGGATGGCTTCCGAACAAATCAGCTCCTCCCCTCTGGACGGAAAGAAATCAACTGCCTCCACTTTCTGGGAAGACCACTCAAGTTTACCAGAGTCATAACATAATACTGAAAAACAGAACAAAACAAGGGCCTCAGCACTTCATGACACCTCACCTGCTGGATCTCTCTACGTTGCTAGCACCTTCTCCTGTGCACTGGCTCTGATCACCAGGAAAAATTTCAAGCAAAGGGAACTGATGTGTACCCTATTGGCAACAACTTTTTTCTATTATTATTAAAGTGTTTCTCAGTTTTATTAAAAGATAGCAACCCTCCTGCATCTGGATCCACCTCTACCAGGGTAACACGCTGGCTTGGTGCTGATAAACTAGGTTGCAGCTAACCACGTCATCATTTCACACAGAGCCAGATCACCCATCTGTAACCCACGGTCCTCCTTAAACTGACAGTGGAATGGTGGTTGGGAAACGCTTTGGCCTTGTAACGAGCTGTCTCTTCAAATTCTTCTAAATCTTCTCAATCAACAGCTCCTGAATTTGTGCTTTATGTCTAGCATCTTGCTGGCAATGTGCATCTTGAAGGCTTCAAGCCAGAAGTTACCATGCCTTTTTGCAAAAAGCTACATTAAAAAATCCCCAAACAGTTACTAACAATGCACAGCTTACTTTAAATTACATTTGGACACTTTGCATGTGGTGCTCAGCACCTCTGAAAACAAAACAAAACGGAAACACCTTTCAGAATGACACATATGTATAAAAACTCCCTCAGCAGACAAACCTGAAATGTTCGGCTGCCAAAGGCTCGCTGCCGTGTTAACCATGAATCAGCTCACACTTCAAAGAGGAAGCCAAAATTATATTCATGTACAGAAATCTCTAAATTTTACAGGGTGCTTTGTGCTAACATTTTCCCCAAATAAATACTATTTTTATTCAAAAAAATGTGCTGGGACATTTTTGAGGAGGTTTAAAACTGTTTCCTAAGTCTGTATCTGAACAGGGAGAGCAGCATCAGTTGCAGCGATGGCTTCCCAGCTAGTATTTGCATGCTGCAAGTTACCACTTGAATGTACTAAAGTATATATTTGTGTAAGCTACCATACTACTTATTGACTGAAAGGCTAGGCAGCTTTGTAAATACACAGTGAAAAAATTATCTGCCTTATTTGTGTGTTGTCAAGAGACTGGAATCACTTCTGGGTAAATAAGATGCATTTATAAAATGATCTAATTATGTATGGTACTTAACTTGAAAGACCTGTAGCCATTTTAGCCTCTTAGGAAAAAGAGCATACATGTTTTATAACTCTAAAATAATGATTTCTAATAAAATATTAGGAAATATTACAGCCTTAAAAATTACATATCCCAAATTTGAGAGAGAACATCAAGAAAGCATATATTTGGCATACTAACCAAAGCATAAGGCAAGGCACCACAAACACCTAGAAGATGCATAAAAATTCAGTTTTCGTCTGCATGTCCTTGCAGTTACTGTGAAAATCCATCCCAAATATTTCTCCTAACACTAGCCACAGTGGGAAATTTAAGTAACAATATATACAGAAGTTCTGTATTAAACAAAATCACACACAAGATTTGATTTCTCCTCCTACAAATGTTGATCTATAAGCAGTATTTGCAAAGCTTTCCTCAGGAAAGAAGTCCCGCTAAAATTAATAGGACTACTCCCATAACTAAGTCTTCTTGCATAACTTTTAAAATGGCATCTATGAGAGTTTGGATGGTAAACCTAATCTTCAATGTGAAATTCTGCAGCAGCAATTGTTCTCTTATAAAATATAGTAAACAGGAAGGTAAAGTACTCGTGGTTTTGATTTTTAAAATCTAAAGCAGAGTAAAAACATCTCGCATTTTGGTATCTATCAGAACATGGTACCGTTGACGAATATTATCATTTATACTTAGCAAATCCCAGAGCTTTTCAATCCACGAGGAACAACACAACTCAGCAGTAGCTGTAAGGAAATGGCAGCTTTATGTTGTCAAATACCAGTCACTGAATATGCGTCTGTCTGGAAAATGACAGCAAGAAAACATGGAAGCATTTTAAGGTGAAAAACACTGACCCGTTATTAGAGGTCTTTGAATGTTTTATTATTATGCGATCCTGCTTGCTAATAGCAGATCATCAAGTGATGCAAACCGATGCAGAGCTATGTCACAGTCCTTTGACGTCCATTACTACCCATCCTTCTTGGAGCGGTATCCTCTGGGCTTCTGGACTGTAATTTTACTTTTTAAGACATCTTTCTAACTTGACATTTATAGTCAGAGGCTATCTATGTCTACCCTCTACAGAGCAGGGTACATTTCTCAAAAATTGATTAAAAAAAAAAAAAAAGAAGAATGAAATGAGGAAAAAAGGGAGAGAGACAGAAAAAAACACAGCCCAGTAACTACTGAGGGAATCTCAGGCTCTGGAGACATGCGTTCAACTCTCTGCTCTGCCAAAATCCTTGCATAATGTGAGGAAATCAATTAGTACCTTATCTGTGAAATGGGGATACTCAATTACTCACAGGGGGATTATGAGACTAAATAAACAGTTACAAATTTCAAGTGATTTAGACAGTATAAAAGTAAAAGACAAAACAGAGAAAGAAGCAAATTAAGATTTCTGTTCACCGCCACCCCTTTCTATCCCCCAACAAAATTACTCCAGTGACTTCACCCCCCTTAACAGAAATGACTTTTCTACACCAGCAGTTTCATCTATAAATACCAGTGGCCCAAAAGCAGCTGTCCCATAACGTCCCAAATGACCATTGTGTCCCCGGGACAGGTCGCAACATAAATCAGTTATAACGTGGATAACAGCATCTTACCCAAACAGGAAGCTACAGCAATGTTTCCTTCCCTGCAAAAGTTATCAGAAATGGAAGAGAAGCTGTCATGTCCTTAGCTTTCTAGTCATCAAACAGTTCCTGCAGCTGCCAGAAGCTGGAAGATTATCTCAAAGTGCTTACGATGAAGACAAATTTAACTAAAGACTCTACCCCCAGTCAGACCTGAAGAATTTCAGAGCTGCAGGTTAGATTATTGTTGCTGAAAAAGGAGAAAATCTCCAAGATTTATAGTCAAAATAGGTATAACGGGTGTCATTAACAACTCACCAGCTCCCAACAGCGAGAATACGATGTCACATGAGCTACTGTATTTAGCTTCTGGAGCTAGCCTGGGAAGCAACCTACACAGCACCGTGTGCTGCTGCTGGCAAATGATCTTTTAATGGCAACAGCTATATGGGGCTGCATCCATTCAGCTACTGCCTTGCAAAAATGATGATAAATGATAATGAGGAACTATTGCAACTATCAGAAGTATTAGTAAATCTTCCTACTGCTTCCTATTATAAATCTAGAGAGGTCTTTAAGACTGCTGTCAAACCGCATGAAGCACAACATGCAGTTAACTTTGCAGCTGTTGACTTGGACTTTGGGACTAAATTCAGCAGTACTGGAGCAAGAAACCTTTAAAAATTAAACCCAAACCACCGCAGATCAACCACTATCCTAACTCCTCCCAACTTCTGAACCTCAGAAAGGTGTGGTGATGAGCTGACCTGCTCAGTGACGCTCCCTGCTCCAGCACTGTCGCAGAGGGAGAAGTTTGGCTTTCTGTGGTTGCCCAACCTCTGGTCCTATCCTGTGCCCTTGGGCCACAGGTGGGATGCAGAGAACACTTTCCAGATGGCTGAAAAATGTTACTCTTAATAGTGGTGTCACTGGGGGCTGAAAGCTAAAAAGGGGCCTCTGTATAGTATTTTTTGCCTCCCAATAAAGGTCATTTATTAGAGATATTCGTGTATTTTCATTTATTTTATTAGAAGATGCCAAACTCTCTGCTGATGAAATGTTTCCCTTTTTTCTTTTCCTTTCCTCCCCCTGATTTTCTCTCCAGCTAGCTAGTAAGCCATACAGAGTGTTGGGGATTTGTTACTGATTGACTACTCATTGAATTAATATAAAAATATACCCTAGCATTTTCAAGCACCAGTAATTCAAACCAGGCAAATTAATAGGCTAGCTTTTTCTCCAAATACTGCTGAGCATGCCGTAGGCAGCCGTCTACTTGAAATTACTTTTGTTAAAGAAGGATGTGAGCTTACAGCATGCAAGTCAAGGAACTTCTCTGACGAAGCACTACGAAACCACTTAGTGACAACTACATTTGAAAAAGCAAACCAAAAACTTACAAAACTTTTGCAAGATGTTTTGTTGTGTTCTACACGGGTACCCACACCTGTCTGAGCGATACTAGCGCTGCTGAGTTGTGTAAGGAGCCATGAGCTCAGGTAGACATCCGTCTTCACGTGACAGAATCCAAACTCAATGCCATTGCTCTCTCCTCAAACCTCAGTGTGACACTGCAGAGTTTGAATTCTCTCAACTAGCATTTACTGCCATTAAATCAACTTTTCATTACCTGAAATTATGATAACATCATGTTAAATTAATGCCCAACTCTTTCAATCCTCAAAACTCACTTTTTTGTTGTTTTTGTTTTTCAAGAGAGATCACCACTCAATCTATTTCTACAGAGCTTTCTAATCATATCTTTAATTAGGATGAGAAGCTGAAAAAAAAGCCTTTAAAAGGAAGGTATTTCCTAAACTTATAATAATTTTGAAGCAGAACCACTGACACCACCATCTGGACACCGCTTTCTTTTCCTCTAGTCCTAACGTGGAAACGGAGCCCTCTAACTGCAGTGTGCTATCACAGTACACCTTGTATAATGACCACAACAGCTTCCTTAGGGCAAAAAAGAAAAAAAGCAAGAAGAAAAAACTGCAAAATAGCCACAAAAAGAAGATTTTTAATTCAAGTCTGCCCTCCTGGTAATGCACTGTTTTTATCAGTTTATTATTACCCCCTTATTTTATAAGTATAACACGTATTCAAGGAAATGTATTGACCAATTGGAAAGAAGCAGAAAGCCAATTAAAAATAATACACCGAGAAAACCACCACCACAGCTTCTGGATTAAATACATTTCCTGCACTTGTCTTTATCCCAGTTCCAAGGTTATATATATAACTTATTTCCCATTATTTCCCCACATAGATTCAAGCCTGCGGTAAATGTTAACTTTTTTCAAAATTTCTGCTTTGGAAAATGTTTATGACCATTTTAACAGTGATAACATACCTCATTGTCTGAAATATTCATATTCACCTCTGTGTTATCTTTAATGTTACAGGAAACTGCTGCCACCTGTAAACTTGTGGATCAAAGTGGTTCTTCTTTGGAATGAATAGTTTCAACACGTGATCAACAAACAAGAAATAGAAATACTGTATTCTATAAAGTAATATGATGTAAATATACAATACATATTACTTGCCAGCATGCACTCATAAATAATGGTGTTCGAAATTCTGTAACAAATTCAAAATGAGTAAATGAAAAAAAAAATGACACTTGTTTATGATTTTTTTTTTCCAAACAAACTTTAAAATGTATGGTTTGGGGGAGATTTTCAACTTTAACAAAACACACATTTCCCCACATAATATGGTTTTGATGAAAACCATCTTGCAGGCAGCAGGGAATGATTCAGAAATGCTGGCAGAAAGAACTAAAGACCTAGGTTAGAAACCAGGTCCACTTACATCAAGACCTGGTCAATAACTTCTCTCCCTGTTGACACACTGCATTACATAAATCAAACAATATAACTCTTCAGTGTACAAATGCCATTTAAAACCACTTTATATTTCTTACTTACTTGAAACCAAACTGTACTTTATATAAATTAATATTTTAAAAATAATCCTTTAAAGCTTTCTTTTTCCCTGGGGACATTCATAAATTTGGGTTTGCTGTGTGTATCCATCCAAATGCAGTAACAAAAAGTAAAAGCCTTAACAAATACAACTTTGGGAATCGGCACCTCTTAAAAGCAATCAAGATTAGCAATTATATTTTATGTTATGTGCTCCAAATATCATTGTGCTCCAGCTCTTAAGGAGATTCACACTGGCAAGTGATCAAACTCAGCCATCCCTTTGCATACAACGCTGCATACAATTTGAAAGTTTTTATAAACTCATTCTGGCGACAGTCAAATCCTCTGAGCTAAGGAAAGACTTAGTTCTGTGTGGAGGTGTTTTATTCAATCCTCTGCGCCCACTAGAAACCACCAGTTTGAGGTCTGTGGCCTGTTAATAGTTGTGGAATATTTTTCCATTTTCTCAAAAGTTTATTCCATCCAGAAGATAATTTACCCTGCCTGGAAGGTGGAAAGGTGCTCTTTTTTTTTTTTTTTTTAATTTTTTTTTTTTTTCTTTCTTCCTTGCTAAAGGAATTTTGTCACACCTATTACCCTGTTATTCTCCCTAAAACAGCAGGGGGTAAATGCAAAATAATAAAATAAATAAATAAATAAAAACCCTAAAAGATTCATCCCCAGAGACAGATAAAGATGCCATACTGGAACAAGCAAAAGCATGACTGTATCATTAACAAATACCAAGCAAAAGTGAGAGAACAGACCAACAGCATGTCAGCAGTCCTCCCTCAGAAGGGGGAAAGCAGGCAGCCAGGGGCCCCGCCGGTGCCTGCAGGACCCTGAGAGCACCTGCACTTCACTCCTGTGCTGAACACACCGCCACGGTGTGGGCACTCCGACTCACGTCACAACAGAGCAAACGACTCATTAAATACCTGAGCATTTCTGAACACAGCAAACCAATAAATTAAATTCATTAAAGTATGTAATTCATAAAAGTATGCAATAAATCAGTTTCAGCATTAGGTGGAACTAGAATATGGGCAATAAATAATTAAACTTAAAGAAGGGTATAAAAATATGCATGTATTGGGAAATGAATGAGAATGAAGTTTCTGCCTGTGGAGTAATACAGACCTGAAACTGGTTTGGGATGCTCATTTCCAGCGCAGCTCTCCACGCCTCTGGAGAGGCCTCCATGCAAGGCTGGAGCATGGAAACTCCCAAACCTCACAATCCTGAAGCTTCATTCTCTGCCCGCCCCAAACTTTACCTGCAGGCTTAAACCCAGAACAGGCTGGCCTTGCTGAGCTGGCAGGCAGTGTGGAGAGGACCTGGAGGCAGAAGGGATGCTGCTTCTAGTTCATTAGCAAGAAAAGGCCCTCAAGGCCACCAGGACGTGCCCCATACTGGTGTGGGCATACAGCTGGGGCCACCCCAACAGTCCCTATACTTCCTGCTCTCCCAGGCCACCTCAGCAGCCCCTGGGCCAGCCCAGCCTACCTCAGCCATGCGATGCAGCACCTGGGCATTGCATTTCCTTTTGCTGCGATGGGGACTCCAAATAAGGGTGACAACCAAAATGTTTAACACGCTGTGATGTCAAGGTCTGATGTTGCTGTCAGACCAAAACAGACACTGGTGTGGCAAACCTTAACTCTTCAGTGATCACTACTAGCCTTGGGCACAAATAAACCTAGGCCAAGTCCAGATAAGCATGAAGATGGAGATGCTCGATGCGAATTTCATATGCACACAGTTGGTCAGTGCTACACCCTTCCGATTTACTCTTGTTCTCAGCTGGTGAATTGTGAATGGGTTATAAAGCAAAACAAAAGCCAACTCACTATGGCTTCAGCTTAGAAGAACAATTGTCACCATCTCTCTGAATCCAAGACATGAAAAGTTGGTACAACAATTTGCATTAAAACTCAATCCTCACAAAAGACAGAAAACTACCTGCAAACCTCCCCGAAACAGTCCTTCTTTCTTAAGGTACAACTATGAGTTTGCAGTGTAGAGCTGAGTATTTTTTAAAAATAAAATAGTAGAGATTATATTGTACCTAAATGCATTTGCATCATTTATATTTGATAAATCTTTAATCTTTTGAAGAGATTTAGAGCCCTTTGTATTTCCCCTGCAGTTACCATTTCAGTCCTTTCTTTACATCACCACCAGATGGGGCTCACTTATAGCTGAACTCGCTGGACATTACACCGTTTTCTAGTACACACACAATTTATGTTGTACACAAACACACATCTATTGAATGCATATTCATTTTCACAGCATATTTGCACACTTTTCGTCTCATGAAAGAAAATCCATGTTTTTATTTAGTGATACAGCTGGTTATAGATTTCTCTTTTTCTTCCTTTTTTTTTTTTTTTTTTTTTTTTTTTTTAATAACATTAACCCCAGAACTACTATTATGCTGTAAGGCCAGTTTAGATCAAGTTGATAGCAGCAAGAAGAAGGGATGTGTTGCTCAAGAATTATAGTGCCAGCTTTTTAACCAGTTTCCAGGTCCGTGAGACCTGTGATGTGGACTGTCTCATTACACGCCTTAGCATTACAGACTGATTTCCAACATGCTACACCCAGTTCCAGTGTAATCAGTAACAGCAAAATAAAATGCAATTATTTTAAGCAGAACTTCAAATCTATTAAGAAACCTCCAACGTTGTTTTGATATAGCAATCTCCCTCCCCTTGCCTTTTATTTTAAGGTCAAAAACGAGGAGTGAAGCCTCTTGCTGTACAGCCTGGCAATTCAGTCAGGGAAATGCCCTATTTTTATCACCTACTTTCTCTCTTTCTAAAGGCTTTCCTTGCTATGTTATTTTTTCCCCCTCTTCCCAGTTATGCATGAGCAATAATTCCCAAAGAAAATAACTGAGCTTCCATTTTAGCTCTGCAGATTTCTCAGGACAGATTTTGTGAGTGAAGAAGGGCTTCAGCCTGTTCTCTCAGCCCAAGGTAGCAGCACTGGGTACTCTGGAGTTGATGTCAATCGGAAACATACTGTGCTAAGGATAAGGAGCAGCAGGGACCAAAAATACGTGCTTGATAAAGACATGCCATAATGGTAGACAAAAATAGGAGATAAAAAACGCAAAATAGGAGAGAATAACTTAAAAGTCCATCAGATGCTTAGCTACAATGGTGAGAATATACAACTATAATTAAGATAAATGCCCGTAAATCTGTTTTGTTATTAATAGTTTAAAGCCACAGTCAATGTGTTTAAAAAAAATACTAAATTATGTGACTTCAGCTTTGAAGACTCCAGGGGGCTTATCAGACCTGGCTCCCGCACAGGCTAATCCCAATTCTGCAATAAAAACCGTATCTCCAAGACAGAGTGCCTCTGACTACATGGTTTGGCAGCACCCACTTGATTCACATGGTGCCTCCTACTGTAGCGCTCCATCAATATTTTTCCACAAATGTAATCACAAGAGCATCTTTTCAGACAGTGACTGACCTAGCAATTGATTAGCCTTCAAGATGCATCAGATTTTAAATAAAATCTGTATGTAGAAAAGCCTTTTTCATGCATCGTCACCAACATACCATGACAAAAGTCAGCCCTAAAATGACAAATGTTGTATGTGATGCCAGTTCTTTTTTCTAAACGGGTGCCAAAACCCAAAACCTCTCGGTCTTACAAGACTCAAAGGAAACACACATATTTTGCAGTTCACATCACTAAAGGAGACTGGAAAGCTCAGACTGCAAATAATTAGGCACTTAAAAAAAATACTAGCCTGTTTCTCAAATATTTTCTTTTGGCAAATACTGAATTTTCTTTTGTCATACTGAATTTTCCTCTACCACGTGGAGTTTTGTTTAACACCCACACTTGGGAGTGTTTTGATAAAAATCTCTGACGCTGCAACATTAGGAAAATATAACACTATCAAAAGCAAATTCAGATTTTATGATGCTGCTTCTTAATTTCTGCCTTTTGCAAAATATTGCTAGAGCTGCTCTGCTTTCAGAGACCTTCTTTTCCTATTTGATGCTGGAGAGACTTTTCTGACTGCTGAGCCAGGAAGGAGACCAACTATTCTTCCTGGGCAGCTGCCCAAACCCAGTGCCTCTGCCCCCGGCTGCACGCCTGGCTGCACAGCCCAGGGGGGAGGCAGGCACGGGGAGCAGAGTGGCCAGAAGTCACCAGGGAGAGGAGGCAGACAGAGAAGCAGGCTCTGACTGCCACAAACATCACCCAGTCCCACTTCCAGGCTACAGCTGCAGCTGGGGGCATGGAGTCAAAAGAGGAAAAAAAAAAAAAAAAAAAAAAAAAAGGAGCAACAAAACAGAAAAGAAGGGAACTAAGGGCTGCTAATCAAAAAATAAGAGAAGAAAGGAAGAAGGGAAGAAAGCTTAGCCAGCTCTCCCAAGTCTGAAGCAGTGGACAAAGCTACACAAGAATGGGAGGAATGAGTTCTCAGTAGCTGCATGAATAAGTAATGAACATCGTCACATAAAGGAGAAGAGGATGTTTATATCTTCACACCATTTGGGCAGTACTCACTTTCTAGATGCTTATATCTATCAGCCTCAGTTTCCAGACTTCTCCAGGTTCTTCCATTATGTGGCCAACATCTAGTTTTGTGCAATAACATTCATGCTAACACTGACTTACAAATTCTAAGTTTCTTCCAAGAGTTCCATGATGAGAAAAAGAATCACTATAAATGAGAAACGTGGTCAGAAGTTACCTTGAAATTCCTAGAGAGGTGAATTCCTCTCACATATTTCCACTCCTCAGCGTTGGCAGGAAGGGTTATATGTTTAACAGTGATGGTTCCCTTCATCAGAACACCCTTTTGTTACTTAATACATTGTTATTAGAATGGATTTGGAGGGGGAAAATGAAGTTATTCTGCAGTCAGTACAGTAGCAGAGGGAGATACCCGAGCTCAAGCGTTATTTAAATGTTTACATATTCAAACCCCAAACTAACAGCAAAACAGCTGCTACACAGAAGTTTAGAAGCAGAATGTTCACTTATCTGAACAGCTTCAGTTCATAACCCAGTCTGTTTACTTCTGACTTTAAGCACTGTATCCAGCTGCAGAAGCACATTTACATCAGAAGACAACACCACTTTTAAAGTCTCCATTCCTTCCTTGTTTTGTACTCCAGACTCACAAAATGCAGACTAACGAGTACATATTTGGAATGGAGTTTCTGTCGTGCTGCTGCAGTATGCCTAACTGCTTACCAGATGCAGTTGCTCCAGTTTTCCACATGAACACGTTCCGTAGCCTTCGCACTGATGCTATTGCTTCCTTAATCCTATGGACAGTCCCCATTAGTATTGTTGATACCTAGCAGTCTGTCGCAGATTTGTGCTTCATGCTTGCATGGCCTAAACCACAACATTAGTTCTCTTTTGAAAGGCTTCAGAGTCCTGGCCAGAATAAGGCCCGGAATAAGGCCAGATCCATACAGCCATTCTCAGTCCTATCTGTATCCTTCAGCACAAGGCTTATGACAATCGCTTCTGAAAACAGGTTATCTTCTGCTGTAACAGCCCTTTAGCAAGGTTAGCACCATTGCAATAGTTTTAAATTGCATTCATAATTTGGCAGTTAAGGCTGGCGGACATAAAACTGAATTTGCTCATTCTGCTGGATCCAAAGCACAGGATAAGAGTTTTGGTATATCAAATAAACTTTAGTGGACTGACCTTGAACATTCATCTATTCTTTGAGAGCACCAGAAGCTATAAAGAAACATATTAAAACATACAACCCTTCCCCAAAGAGCTTACATTTGAATGCTTGACAAGACCATGACAAGTGATAAGGGAGAGGGATGCATGCTGAGAAGAGGAAGAATCACTGCAATAGGATCTCAACTTCACTTGGCAAGGGTAGAGTTTGCAGGTCTACAAGCTTTCTAAGAACTCATTATTGCTCTCTTGAGTGAAAAAATAAAAGTGAACTCTTAAGAGTTTTAAAAGGAGGTGAGTAAATAGAGAGACATTTGATGCAAAGTATGAAAAGGAAAGGCTCTCCAGGCTCACATCATTTAAAAGGAGGCAAACAACAATTGTCAGGTCACAGAGCTAGGCCAGGGCAGAACTGTAAGTGGTTTTGGAAAAGCAAGAAGCTGTAGTGTTTCTTTCTGGGCAGAATCTGCAAGGGTCAGATTAAAAAAAAAAAAAAAAAAAAAAAAAAAAACAGAAAAAAGTTAATTTAGAGGCAACATAATATAATATTAAAGTACTGAAATGTGGCATTTGTACTGAACACACTTGACTGTCAACTCAAATGCCATAAAGTTTAACACTGTAGTTTGAACAGATGCTTAATTGTATGCACTTAATGAACCATCATAAACTAGGAAGGTTCCTGGTATGGTTGTAAGCAAGTGTTATACTGCATAATGGGAGGTACAGAGAAAGGAATCTCAACCTGATTACTAAATGGTTACCGTGGACATGATGTAACAGACACAAATAAGAACTGCCAAGATCTTAAAAGCCTTTTATATTTCAGCAGGCAAAAATCGGTCTGAAAACTATGATGAGGGTCCCACAGTTCAGAAAGCACCACTGACTTTCACCAAGGCAAGAACTGGAGTTGAAGGATAGTTATGAAACTATAGAGTGGTGCAAAAAAGTTGATATTCTAGAAAGAATTCCCTAGTCATGAAGAAATTCTCCTTCCTTATGGCCCCTCACAATGAAAGACATGATTTGCCAGGGAGGTGTCTCAGCAGCCAGCCAGGAGGAGAAGGAAGGCAGGCAAAGGGGGACACCACACACTGGCAGCGCTCCTCCGGCACTCAAAGGCACCCAGGGAGTGGTGGACTCTGCTCAGGAATCCTTCCCCTGTCCTCTGCAAAGGGCACGCTGGGCTAGTAATCTCCTTGCCGTTCTGGGGCAGGGAGATGCACCTGGGGGCAAGATGAGGCAGAACAGAGAGATCTGGAGCCCACAAGAGTCAATTCACAGGAGGTATACAGGTTTGGCAGCTATTAGTTTTGCTATTGTGAGATACTAACTAATATATATATACGTAACATATATTGCATATTGCTACATGAGAACCTCAAGGCTTGACCAGCAAGACCTTGATTTTTCCAACCTTGATTACAGAAATTACTAGGTCTGTATCATGAAGACATGCATATTGTGAATAACCTGAAGAGAAATTAATCAAAATATGACACGCTACACACTCACTAGCATTGTTTAGAATACATTTTGCACACAAAGATTAAACAAACCTAAAGCTCTTACACCAAACAGCCAGAAACCCAGGATGGTAAAGATAAAACTACTGAAGTAGGATCTTTTCTCCTACTTGAGGTTTGGCATTTGTGCATTTTCTGAAATCTTTTATTCTATTTTGTAAAGGACCCAGCTATGGAATCACAGTTTGTCAAAGTGCTATTGATCTGTGTCTTTCCCCACACACGCACTCTTAAATGAGTTGTAAGGGGGAACTGAGGTGCCTGTTAAACCTAAACCACTTAAATATATTGAAAGGTAACTTGTGACATGCACTTTAAGAAACGGTTGCTCTGCATGTTTCCCAGCTTCCCGCTCCTTGATGCTCTCCGCCATTCTGTAGGTGGCTTCCAATCAGAGCGGCCGCCGCCGAGGGCCGGAGAGAGGGCTGCCAGGTTTTTATTTTATATTCCAGCTACAATGCAGGGAATGTAAGGCAGCAAGTGTGTATGGCACGAATAATGAGTTGTACTAATTCACAGAAATTCACTTTTTTTTGCTGTCACACACTGCTCCTTTTTCTATAGACCAACACTTTGAAAGTTCATTTTTATGTGCCATTTACTTCCCCAGGGTGTAAAGCCTGCTAAAAATATCACCATTTCTTCTCCTCTGATAAAAGATTATTTATGCAAAGGCAGAATAATTATTCTTGACATACTAGAAGGCTCCCTCCCCCGCCCCCCCAAGGTAGTTTCAAATGATACCTTCGTAAAATACAGGGAAGGTCAATACAATATTGTCAGGTAAAGCTCAACATTGAACATGGGTCCTGTGAACTCAGGATACCAATAAGACTTGTTAAATGAAGAAAAAAAAATGCAATTTGACAGGGCATTTGATTTGAAAGCATGAAGGGAAAAGGCTGGGACAATGAGGTTTCTGTAAACAGTTACCACATTCAACCCTAAAGAAAATGAAGTAAGATCTGTATATTGTAGAAATATAGTAGCAATTAAACCAGGCAGAAATATGTGTGGGGGAAATCCTGACAACTGGCATCAAGAGGTTAACTCTTCTTTTCTTTTTAATCACTAACTAGTTCTGTCATCTTTTGGTTCAGTGCAAAATCTCCCCAGAGAAGCGCCTCCATTCTTTGAATGTCCATAAGGCAATTAGGTTTTACATTTTTAAAACTGAAGGGTTTTACAGGATGAGCCAATTTATATGTTTCCATAATAAGAAAAGACTCAGGGCTACTGAAGTATCTATTTCAAAATGGCTTAGGTGGTGCATTATTGAATCCTACAAAGCCAAGGGGCTTCCAGGTCCCAGAGTCTTTAACAGTCATTTTGAGGGAACTACCTGGGCAGAATACAGAACAGCTTCATTTTTGGAAACCTGTAAAGCAGCCATTTGCTATTTGGAGTTCCTTCAACATGTGCAGTACAAAGCACAGTAAAGAGAGGTCCTGGCTGGAACACAGGATGTGGAAGGGTGCTGCAACAGCACTGGGTAGTTGTATTTCTTTGCTCCTGAACCGTTTTATTTTCTTAATAAACGCTGGTCAAGTCTCAATCATAAAAACAATCGGGTGGATATAGCTGTGAGCAAAAATGGGTGATAGCTTTCAAACTAGAATAGTGTAACAGCTCTATCTACCAATTAAAGCCATTCAGTGAACAAATCTGATGATTAACTGGATATGTAATTAAGCCTTTATTATTAGTCTAATTGGATGGTTAGGGGAATTATTAAAGCTGTTAAGATTCTGTGTAGCAATCTGGCTGTGCAGTACAGGCAATATGAAATTCAGCTCATTACAAGCAAGGCCAAATGAACATATTTGAGGGGAAATTCGAGACAGCTGCATCCAAGTCTTTCAAAACAAACCCAAACAAACCTTAAAGCCACAAGTGGAGTTCAGCAGAGACGTCCCACTCCACACTCCAACATACATGGCAAGTAGCCAAACACAGACCCATTCCCAGGAGGCAAAGGAGAGGGCAGCTTTTTCTGTGGTGCCAGATGAAGTAGCCTCCCTCATCGCCCCATCATTACTTACTCCAGGACAAGGAGGAATTATTGCAACAGAGGCATCTGACCGACTATGGAGCTGAGCTATGAAGGCCCCTAAAGCTGGTTAATTCCTGAAATAACTTGGTGCTTCAAAATCTGGTCTTGGAAACATACAAGAATGAGAAGGAAGGTATGTGCAGACCACTGCATAGGCCTAGCAAAGCATTGCTTTCCACAATCACTTAGTCCGTGTTCTACTTCTGCCAGGCCAAAGTCTAGGCTCAGCACCATTCACTGCCACGAGGAAACAGCAAGCGGCTACAGGTGGAAGCTAGCTCTACCCTATACAAGAACAAACCCCTGTGAATGAAGGACTAAAATTAAGCGGGAGAGTAGAAGGCCAGATAGCAGTTCTTTGTCATCTGGCAGCAATCCTTCTGATCTTCTCTTTCTACCATGTTTTAAACGCTTAAACAAAGGCATAACAAGTATAAAAGTATTGCTGGTATGAGTGGAGAAGATCAGTTTAAAAGCCCCAACACTTTGCTGTGATATGAATCACAGCACAAAACACAAGGTAGTTGTGAAACAGGTCTGCCATGTCCTTTAGCAAGGGACAATGTCAAGCAGCTCTCACCAATCCTTATCAAAAATTAGTAATAAAGAAACTCTCAAGCTTACCTGATGTTTGAGAAGGTGAATAATGCAACGTGCAGGCAGGTGGATTTATGGCTATTGAAGAGTTACTTCCATCAGTCTTAATGAAGTAATGCTTTACTGCTGCTGGATCAACACGATGCTGATACAACTCTGTTGAAGAAAAAAGAAAACAAACCAATAAGTGATTTTTCCCCAATGAGCAATGCAAATGCCTCCTTAATTACTATGTTCACTTAACAAGTGACCTACTGTCCTTCATATCTGAAAAGCTGCAATATTAGAATGTTTTCTAGAAGTACAATTCAAACAAGCATCATAGAGAGCAAGAAACCAAGAATAACAGTTGCTGGAACTGAGGCTGAAAGAGGTACTGATGAGCCATGCTGCAGCAAAACTAGAAGAGCCTACATCCTGACCAAAGGGGCTTCCAAGGACTGCAGCTGCCTTAAGTACAGAAGTACACAGTTTTCCCTGGCTTCATATCCTTCCAGACCCAGCTTCCAGTCACATGTATGTGCCTGCACACACAAACACAGGTTATGCCAAGGTAAGCCTGCATAAGTTCTGCATATCAGCAGCCCAAACACATAACAAAAATCTAATGACAAAAGATACATAGATATATTTGGGTTATATTTCCCATTAGCCATCTCTTATGTAGGCAATTAAGGTCAATGGGAAACCCCCCCACCACACTCCAGTTGCAATCAGACTGTTTTAAAAATGCCAAAAGCGAGATGACACATGATCTCAATGCTGCTGCGTGCATGCAGAATGTATCTAACTCTCTGCGGAAACCAGCAATAGAACTGATACGCTTTAACACTCTGGATGATAAGATAAATCTAAGTGACTTTAAAAATGATACAGAATGTTAGAGAACTCACAGCATGTGTCTTTGGGTCTGATTTAAGCTCTTCCCACATATAAGCTGCTCACTATTACTGCTATTAAGGAATTTCATTTAGAGGGGATTGCCTCAACTAGTAATCACATAAAAACCTACACTATTCTCTGTGAGAAAGTCTTTTATGGACATTGCCACCTCCAATTAAATAAATGTAATGAAATGAACAAAAACACGTGATTCCATCAAATCCAAGATTTGTTCTATAGAATAACAAAGAAATTGTATTCAGAATATATGGTAACTACAGATAAGTGAGCATAACTCAAAGAAAAGACCTAGCACACTAACATTAATAAAAAAAAGTCTAAAAAGACTCAGTCTCATCTATATGTTTGAGACCAGCTTTGTGCCGGCAAAAGTTTCTTAAACCAAAGTAATATGAGAAGGGGTAAAACAAGCATTTCAAATAAAGGGCATGTTAGGTATAGAAACAGACTTTCCATTTTTTATTTTTATTTTTTACAGCAAATGAAAAGAGAGAAAAAAACACCTCTTCTGTTGCCCATTAAATCAGGACAGTTAATTTCTAATTTCCTAAGTCCAATATTTCCTTATTCTATGGAGTTTCATGCCACAAGGTTTACTTAGAAAAAAAAAATAATCCTCACACTGTTTGAAACTATTTACTTCATGGATAAAAATAATTCTGAGAATTCTCAAAAAACCCAAACCCTCTATTGTAATGTGATTTGGGCTTTTACATTCTAATTGCCGCATATTTAAGTATTACTTCAAAATCTTCTGGTCCAAAAGTGTAACAGAACATCAAGAAGGTGTTCACTACAGAAAGGCACTTAAACAAAAATTACATGAGAGTAGCAAGTATTAGAAAGTCACTGGGAGCAGCCTTAGAAGGACAAAGTTCAAGAGAAGTATGCGTACAGGATGGTATGCGTACAGGATGCTATGGCTGCATCATCTTTTGAAACACAAAGAAACCCTAAAACATCTCATACGGATGACTGGAGAAAATGTCCTATTAAGCTCTTCAGAAGTATGCTCCTTCTTACTGTCCTTGATAAAAACCTGGCGTACATGGGTGTACACACACACCCACACTAAGAGGAGGAAAAAGCATTGCATGTAATCTTAAATATGGGAGAGGAGCTTTGGGCCAGACTTTCAGATGTACCTTGAGCTAGCAATTTTCCCAGAAAACACTGGAGAAAAAAAAATAAAGATCTCCTCTGAGTCACTGCATTGTTTCAGTTTTATTTTCCTAGTAGTTAAACATTTCATCTTTATAAAACCCTCTGAAGTTTATATAAAATAAGCAATAGACTTGTGTGAAAAAAACGCTGTGGCAGAGCTAATCATAAGCAGGTACTGAGCTTTTCCACAAACAAAACTGTATTCCTTTTAGACTTGAGTAGTGCTGAAAACCACAGGTTGATGAAAACCAGCTGTTAGTTTATAAGCCCCCAGTCCAGCAGCCGGGGGTGCATGTCTGTGCTGGTGTGTCTTCGTAGACCCCCACGGTGCAGGCACTCAGGGAGCACCGCGCTGCATCTGCCTGCAGAGAGCTGCCAAAATAGAGCCTCAAACAGCTCAAAGAAAAAAGTCTTCATGTGGAAGGATAAAAAAAAGACTTACACTTTGGTGACAAATTTATCGTCTCCAGGGTAGGGTGAATATTTCTAAGGTCAATCTTCCAGGACATTAAAGCAAATTGGAAGACTTCTACATATTTTCATAAGATGGCACATAAACCTCAGGAAAAAAATATATTCTGAGATCACTGGAAAAGGAAAATACAACTGATGTAAAGATGACATTGCAACTTACAAAATATTCTGTAACATCTCTCAAGAGAAAGGTGAATCAAAGCTCCTATTTTGCTACTTTCTTCCCCATGAGAAAGATGAAGACCTGTCACTCATCAAAGCAGGCCTCTTTAAGTTAAAGGAAAGCAGAAGAAACTACCATGTAACATTTTAAAGAGTAAGAGAATTTTCAGATGTCACCAGTCAGTTTCTTTTCTAGAATAATCCTTACGTTTCTTACAAAGTATACACGTCCACGTGCACAGAAAAGCTTTCTGCACTGGGCTTCTGCAAGCAGCACCTACACTTCAGTGACAACACTGGCGGAGGTTCTCCTGGAGATTTTTATCCCTGTTCAACAGTGTATAAGGGATTGAGACTCCCACAAAAACAGCAACTTAATCATTGTTTTATAAACGATCATTATAGTACTAATTACAAACTCCACAGTGAATATTTTAGCTGAGTCTGATTTATAATATTACACAAAAGCATTCTGAAGCTGAAAATTATTGCATATAAAATAATATTATATCCTCCATGAGTTAATAAAATCTTATTCTCAATAGAGTCTCTCTCAAAATATTATCACTGATACAAATATCCATGGTGAACAAAGCACACAGACCCCAAATTTCTAGGGCTGTGCAAAGTATTAGGCAGGGTACAGGGCCAGCTGGAGAATGCCATTCATTAGAAAACACGTGTGAAAATTCCCCATCCCAAAGGCTTCTCATAGCACTTCTAATTTTATTCAATTTAAATTCAATGAAAGAGATTCCATTCATTTCAAGTTTTGGAAGAAAGCTCTAGGTGGAAGCAGTGCCTTAAGAGAGAAAGAAAAAAAATACATATGTTAAAAATCTGTTTTCATCCATTCATCTTTTTCCACTTAGCATCCTTGAAAAAGACCAAAACCAAAGAAACGATATCCTTCCACTGTATACTGCTCTGCTTTGCTTTCTACACGTAGAAATGGTCTTTAGACAGCCCCATACTTGCTCCTTTAGTTATGCCTGAGAAAGCCTAATTTCAAGGTTGTGCTGTAGAGGTTTGTGAACCACACTGCATGTCTTTGTCACGCTGCTACAAACTTGCCTGTAGTTTTGTCCCACTACAACATGAGGAAAGCATCAGTCACTACTATTAGACATACAAGGGAAAAAAGACAGAAAAAAAGAAGCATTTTGAGCACTTCAAATAACGTGATTTAAGAAAAGCCCATAGTCAATCACAGATTTTTCACAATGCCTGATAAGCATGTGATGCACAAAAAAAAATCAGGTATTTGGACTTCAAACCAGTACCTTTCAGAATAAATGCCCCTCTCCAGTAACTCACGCTCTCAGAGTATAAAGGCAACTAGCCTCAGACAGAAAAAGATCTTGTACTATTAAGATTATGACATCAGGTGATTTTGTCCCTTGGTATGCAAGAGAAAATAATTGCTCAAAGAGCTTTCAGAAAAACCAGCAAAAATTTTAACTGGAGAAAAAGTATGTTTACCTTGTACATAAATAAGTCTTACCTGCTCTGCTAGCAGATTATTAGATCTTTTTGTATGGAAATCACAATATTTGCAGTAATAAAAAAGCACAAGATAAACAGAGCTACAAGAGGGTGAATGGGAAGCTAAAAGTTACCATGAATGAACAAAGGACTGGGACACTGATGAGGACCTGTAAGCACAAACCCTTTAAATATTCCAGCCTGTGTGAGGGAGAGACTTCAGAGTTCCCAAATTCTTATTCATATTTCACACACAAAGTGTGAAAAAGTAAATAGCAAGTATATAAAAGGAAGCCTAACAACATAATGCGCACTTCTTAAAATAAAATAAGCCCTTGAAAGCTGAGAACTAAACTGTTTTTTTGTGAAATGATAGAATTACAAAATAAATCTATAATATTCATATCCTTCCCCTGTCCCTCAACTATACGTACAGTGCAATCCCACACCCCTAGAATAGGTAATAGTTACTGTACCAGAAGATGAAAAGATAGTCTTATCAAAAGAAAACCATGTTACTAAGTAGTCTGTTAGAACCTCAGAACATCCCCCTCAGAAAACTATTGTTCTCAAGAGGCACTAGAAGCTGGGTGATAACCATTGATCACTACGCTAGAAAAATCCTAGAAAAAAATATGTCCATCCTAAATGCATTTACAAACATTTTTCAACTTCAGCTGTTGTCTATTGATTAGATTCCAGAAGCAAGATAATTGAGAACTATTACATAGAGCCACAATGTCTTTGTTTTTAGGTGGCTAACAGAAAATTTCTTAGCATCCAAGAAATGACTACTTACATACACCCAAAAAAGGAGAGCTACTCAGGAAAGGCTTCTAGTGACAAAATAATAATAATAATCTAGTGATTTTGATCATTAGCAGATGCAATAGCAACTAGTTGTAGATGCCAAATGAAAAATAATGCTTAATCTGCAATTGCACTAAAGAATGGGTAGTTGGAAGGATTTGGATCGACTACTCAGACAGAAAAGATTTCAAGCCTTAAAAGCCTAGTCTGTGGTAATTACTCTTGTAGACATGGTTTTATTTTTGTGTAGATCCTAAAGTCCCATCGACTTTCAACATGACTTGAGCTCCTCACTCAGGACAGTGGCTTTGGCAAACGTTCCATTGACTACAGACTCCTCTGGTCTAGTCCATCCTGGGAGCCTAAGCCCCAGTTTAAAGATGCCTTACGTGTCTCCTGGGAGAGGTGACCTACCTCATCAGGACTAGCGAAGTCTCCTGATGTAGCATGCCAGCTGCTAGTTAAACAAGCACTTTGTCACATTCCTAAAAGGAAGCAAGAATCAAAAACTAACCAAAGTAAGACTGAAGAGGGGTAGGACCACCAAAGAACTCTATGGATATTTTGCAGTTGAGAGACTGAAAAATCTCTCCAGAATAGCACAATTACATGCTTGCAGTTGTGGAAAGCTCTGGGTAAAGATTTCCAGCATGCCTCTGGTTTGATTGCGCCATCAGTGCTCATAGGCAAATGTGCAGATCATCAGCCCTGACCCTGAAGCGCAGATTCTTATCCAGCCTCTGCATCCAGCACTGCTTTCAATACTTCTTTGCTCAGGTTAAAGTCCAGGAAGATAATTATTTTCCAACCTTTTATTCCCAATGTCTTCATTCAATAAAGCTAGAGAAGTCTCTGTCCTTGTCCCCATTCCACATCAGTTTTACCACCCAAGAATGCCTGATGGACATCACTGCAGTAGGCTTCAGCAGCAGCTCAGAGCCAAATGTATTATTAATTGGGTACCAAAGCCTATCAGACCTCAGCAGCCGAGTTAAAGAATTTTGGCTAACCTCACGTAGCTATTACTTGTCATCTTCCAGTTCATTCAGCCAATATGTTAGAAATTAAAAGACAGTTTGGAAATGAGGATCCACCTTGTACTGAAAAGTTTCTGTCCTGCATTGTCACACAAATGTTTAGAGGAAGCTGTTGGAACACACAGCTCTAATTTTGGCATCATGTGAACGATACTACATTTGCAGATCAGAGGAGATGCATGTAAGGTTCATGCATGCATACAGTGCTTTGCTGTAACTCCATTTGTTTATTGCAATTGTTACCCACATGTGAACAACAGCTCTCAGGATAAACGCTGTTACAGGAATACAGCGTCAGACCTGAAAATGAATAAAATATAAACATTACTGTGAAAGAAAGACCTTGCAAGGTCAACTGTAGAGCAAGGGCAAAACCAGCAGCTACACACAGAAGCATCAAGCTGCAGTATGTGTGGTTTGTATGCAGGACTCTAAGGAAACTCTGAAAACAGTGGGTCAAAGGAGAAAAAGGAAGAAGTATTACAGCATCAGCCAGGTCACGGTCTTAGCAGCTGAGCAGCAAGAGATATGTGAGTAAATAAGCCAAAAGCACAAGCACACTACCAGCTCTTGAATACAGTCTCAAACCCATCAGTATCTTGTAACTGATTTTTAAAGAAGGAGCTAAAATGTGCTTAGCAACCACTAGCACCAAACACAGCACCGAAAGGTCAAGAAACGTAGTATAAAAATAATCATCTAAATGTAAAGGGCAAATTCTCACTTGTGGTTTTTCTGCAGAACAGACCCACCCCTTAATCAAGAACAATTCAGATAAATGTACAGGTCAGCTCCATTATCCAGTCTCAAGTCACTTGAAATTCCAGAGTAACCTATGAAACATTGCCTTACTTGTTCACTGAAACTACTTTTACAAAGAAATCTATTTTCCTTAAAGATTTTAAGAAACTGGGTGTGTAACATGGCAAGGCAAAAGTCCTGGGTATCTCCCACAGTGTTTAGCAACAATAATCCTTAACATTTCTATATAAAGCTTTCCACATCTATGCCAATGCACTTAAAGAAAGGAAGCAAAAGACATAATTACTGTGATGTGGAAACGGCAGTACAGAGGTATAAAGAAAGATGCCCAAGGTCAAGCACGGTCAAGGTCAAGAGGTATAAAGCAAGATGCCCAGGTGTCCCACCAAGCGTGGTATAACATAGCCCATGTCTCAGCCATGCAGGGAGCCCAGTGCTTTCAAATCAGAGCAGAGCAAGCTGATTCTGAGCACAAGGAAGGCATCAGGACAGCATCATGTTGCCCTGTGCTAGCCAGCCTGGTGCCTGTGGAGCACAGTGCAGCGCTAGCATGCCTATGGTGATGTGGGAACTTGAGTCACATGCTGTCTATGTGCCATTGTGCAGGCAGAGCATGCTCAGGGCCCTCCCCAGGCACAGCATCACTGCATCACACTGCATCAACCCCCTGCCAGCCCCCACCTCCCTGCTGCCTTTCTGTCCTCATCTCACATGCAGCAACAGCAGTAACAACAGCGGACAACACTCTACCTATGAAACCAAGCACCCAGAACAACCATGCCCTCTGTTTTGAAAAGTTAGCTTCATTAAAAAACGCAAAGTACGCCCAGTGTTCTCAAGGACTTTGACACTCAGATACTAGATCAGCGCCATTTACAGAACAGATTTCAGTCCATGGGACGTATTATGCTCTACTGGTTTGGGGCTTGTTGCTTTATTTGGTTTGTTTTCTTTTAGGTCTTGGTCATCTTCCTAACCTTTGTGATGAATCTCCTCTGAATCCTATCTACTGGGAAGGAATCCAACGCAGCACTAAATTTCAGGCTGACAATGTAAAACTATACCCAATTTCTGCCGTGTTCAACTTCACACTGTCCCAGTTTGTGTACCCCATGAGCCCTCCCACCCTCATCTCTTGATTTTGCTCTTACCTTCTGTTTTTGTCCCTCAACTTCCTGTGCAGATATGAACTATGTGAGCAAGTCTGCAAGGCCCCTCCCATACCCAGACTTATATTCCTTCTACGTACCAGCTTCTGCTATCCTTCCCAGGGAGAACTTCATTCATTTATATAAATCATCCTTATCATCCTTACTGGTTATTCCAAAATTACTCAATTTCTGCTTACATGTTTGACTGTGAGCTTAGAAAATGGATAGTGCTTTCATAAGTGAAAAACTCCAGAAATACTATGTAAATAAGTTTTTGTTTTGTTTTGTTTTTTAAGGCAGGCAGTTTAAAGAAGCTTAAATTCACACAAAAATACATAATTAATTTCATTGTAACATTGTGCCTGAGTAAAATTTAATGTTATTTGAATTATGAAACAGGGGTAAAATAGCTGCATTATTTACATACCACACTAACCTGATTCTAAAATTATAATTCATAACTTGATAGCAGTGCAAAAAGATATTTTTTGTCATGCCTGTAAGAATAAATCTGTTTTGAAGCCATTATATGGAGAGAACCCCCACACACATACACAAATACATGTGTAGGTATCTATGGCATGACCCAAATTATTCCTTTTTATTGGGGAGGGGGGGGGGGGCGACAGGAAGGATGTTTTCCTGAGCAAGACACTCATATTGTTTGTATGCATAAACCTCCCATCCTTGGCTCTCATATTTGTTAACATATTTCATTCAGCTAAAGGAATGCATATGTATTTGTAACAACACCGATTTGGGAGCCCTTTTTAAAAAAAATAATTGGAAGTCTCATACATGAGGTCAGTACTCCTCCAGTACTCCTCAAGCATGTAGCATTCATACAAGTAAACAGATTAATATATAGTATATTGATGACCTGATTAAGTGCCAGAGCTGGCACACACATGCGTGCCCACACACAAAATAAAGATAAGGTAGATTCTTTGTCAGAGATGTATTTGAGATTAATGGGAAGCTGGCACACTGAATGTGTTCCACTGCACTGAAGCAATTATCGTAGTAGGTAAAGCAAGTGATAAAGATTTATTTAGTACAAGGCCGACATTCATTAATCTCTTTAAACCCCATGTTAAGGTGTTTTAAAGTACTGTAGCTCTTCTCTGGAAAGGTCTGTTGAATCTATGACAGAAAAGGCAGACCTGCATAAATGCAGTGCAGGTCTCCATGGACTATGACATTTCTATACCTCCACAGGGAGGCAAGTATTTTAGATTAGTTTGGTTAGCACTGCAGATGCAGCATGCTGATTTACTAAACTCTGATGCAAGTTCCAAAAATAATTAGCTTATCAAAGATCCACCTTCCTTCCTCTCTTTTATTAGTGTGCTAAATATGGCATTGTTGCCAGGAAATAATTCGTTTCAGTAGTATGCAGACAGAAAGCGCAGACTTGTCAAAACTGAGGGTTTTAATAACAGCTTATTCTCAGTGCTGACTTCTTTTGAATGATGCTCACATTACATGACTAACTAAACAAATGTCATTCAGCTACATAGCTCCTTCCATGCTATTACAATACAAGGAATTAGTAAGCATTTCTGAAACGCGAGTTATTTCTTGGTCCAATATTGTAAGAGCAGGCATCACAGATAGCTAAACAGACATACTGGACACAAGATTTTTATGAACTGGGCTTGAGGTACCACTCAGTAAACCTGTTGAATGGAAAAGAGGCTAAAGAGCCCTACCATTTCATACTTTTATGGGAGACTTATTATAACATATTCAGTTTAGGTAGGCTGGTTTTTTTTTATTTTTTTTTCAAGGGAAACAAACAAAAACATTTTTATTTGGCATACGGAAAATTATCCCTTTGAAATAGGTTAGTTTCTTCAGTATTTAAGCGAGAGTCATTTCTCAACACATCAGTAAGAAAGAATATTATTTCAAGAGCCACAGTCAAGGTTCCCAGATACTGCCAGCGTGCATATAAATAATCGGCAAGACACCCACTGCCCCGCCTGATTTTTTATCTTCAGAAAGCATATTAAAATGATTTATTTCTAGTCTGCTACTCATAGCAAATGCAAGTCAGCCTCTCCTTACCTTGCCAGTGACAGGGATATCAGCGGAACCCCAGGTACCAGCTCCCCAGTGAACCGTGCCTGGGGCAAAATCAGCTGTAATAATTCCAGCAACTGGAAATGAAAAGGAGTGTTAACAGTAGAAGCTAATCCAGCACACATTGAAGTTACATCAACGACTTGCACTACGAAGCAGATAAAAATAAAAACCACCAATTCTAAAGGCAAAAATACATTCAATGAGACCCCACATAAGGAGTGAAACACATTTTAATCAATTTCAGTTAGAAGATATTTAAAATCTATATTAAAACTTTCTCGAAGTAATAGAAGCAAGCAGAAACATGAATTAGAAAAAAACAGTTTTGCATATAAAACCGTAGCAAATCAGCAGGCATCCTCTTCATTTTAATACTAATACATTAATGTTTTTTTTTCTATTAAAGGGTTTCATTCTGTAGGCTTACTTAACCCAAGTTCGCACAAAATAATGGGGTTGGCCCACTGTTTCTCTAACATTTTTACACCCATATTCCTCCTTATCTTTTTCCTGCTCTCCCTCTCTCTATGTGGTCTCTACAGTTTCGTATTTTCATTGAAATGCCTTCCAGAAATGCCTTTTATTCCAGCAACATGAGATGGTTCCATTGTGCTGACAGAGTTGCCTTTTCCAAAAGAGCAAAATTCTCCAGAGACTGGGGTTTCCAGATCTGAATGCTTAATTTCATATTCTAGCCAGCAAGGGCAAGGATATAAAAATACTGGATCAGGTGATCAAACTACACAAGCTAGTTATGTTGAAATATTCCCTCATTTTCAAATGCTGTTTCAATATTAACATCTATCAAAATATTTTTGAAGATTTATATTAACAGTTCATAAGCCTATCAACAACACTACTCACTACCCACACAACTCTGCCAGTTGTTAACTGAAAATTAAAAGAACGGATATTTTTACTAGATTAATTGTTTTTTTAAAAAAATGCTTTGCCCATCAACAAAGGCAAAATTTATCAACCGCCAGTTTCTTTTATCCCACTTATTAATTGCTTTGCTTTCCTTGGCTGGGAGGTAAACAAAATACCTTTTTCAATATACAATTTTTTTTTAAAAAAAAAAAAACAATCCCCAAATACTTTACCATGAATTCAAGAACAAGAAATGTTAATATCACATACATCATGTTACAGTTAGCAATTGTCAACTTGTTGGTGTTCAACTCAGAGAATTTGTAGTCATGACTTTTTTCTGCAGGTCTTCTATGCCTGTTCTAATACCTGAAAGGAACCTTCATTAGTTTCAAGGCCAAAACCTTGAAATCAATTTATCTGACTGGGCTGAGTTAAATAAAAGAATAATTAAAGTCTCTAATGAGCAAAAATCTTCCTTGTCTTTCAAGTATTACTTAAATGCTAAAACTATAAGTGATTTCAGTGGAAGAAGAATTACATCTTTCATATCATTTACCTTCAGTTTTAAACTGCATCTCTAATAAAAACAGCATTATAAAAACAATGTCATGAATTAACTTTATTCTATGCAGTGACTGTTCCTGATTCACAGTCAAACGGGAATATCCCTGTCTTCACAGTAACAATCACAGAACTCAAAATTTTTACATTCACCATTGCCTTCCAGTAAACACAACCAAATTTCCTAGACAACAACCTCAAGATCCATATAACACAGGGCTGTCCATCCTCCTTTCTCAATACCAGACAACCACAGGGTTCCTTTCTTACTTGAAATACCGAGCAGGTATTTCAACTTGAAATACACGAGCAGGTATAAAGAAACAAACATCATGGCCAAACAATTATATATATTTTTTTTCAAAACAATTTTTAAAATCCCTATTTTATTTTATTTTTTGAATCAGCATCTTCAGCCTTCCTCATAGGTGAGATGCCCCAGTCCCTTAATCATCTTTGTGGCCCTTTGCTGGACTGTCTCCAACAGCTCCATCTCTCTCTTGCTTACAACTACTGGCAAGCGTGAGAGGGAAAGGGGAGAAACCATGATGCCAGAAAAGTTATGATAAATTCTGCATGGTCACATAACTCATAAAAGGTGAAGTCACCTGTGAATTTATTCATATTCATCAAGTGCTTGCCAAACCACAGCACCAGATGATCACATTTTCTGTGTGAACCAAACCATTTACAGAAAAGCTATTTTAAACACTGCTTATAAGAATTTCCAATATTTTCATGTCCCAGTACCTCTCAAGTCAGGCTCCCTCAGTGCCCTTAGTCAAATGATATCAGCCTCAGAAAGAGAGAAGGATTTTAACAAATACATTTTAGAAATCTCAAAGTGATTAAAGTAGTTTTTCTATGCATAGTAATGAGGTGGTTTTCAGGTTTGCTCTTAAAGGGCTCAAAGCAAGTTTGAAGATGTGATCTCAGAGCTAAAAGTGACATACCCACTGGAAAGCTGGCAGCATCCCCTTCACATGATTGTGTAGAAGCTTCATGTTTTTAACCTAGTGGATATTAAAATAGCTGACTCAAAACTCACCATTACTACCAAATTGACCCTAGGTATCAGGCAAATATTTTCATTGGAAATCCAACTACTTGATAAATGAGGGAAAATATTAACTAACACTTGGTTTTAGAATGACCATATAAAAATATATTAGTCATTAAAGGGCAGAGATGAGGGTTAATAATACTAAATAGCAATAGCAAAGTCATCACTGTGTCACTAAAGGAGCCAAAAGTATTTGATAATCATTTTTCACATGGCCACATAATTAGCACTAGCCCTCTGCTACACAGGTATGATCATCATTAAGGATTTATGCTAGTGAGAGGTATCACTATGCAACTAAATTTAAAGTAAACTTGATCACAGGATTGAAATAAATTGCTAAGATTCGTTTTGCCATAACTCATACTTTCTTAGTAGAATATTTGGTATTCTTTATTTAAAAGAGATTTCTTGAAAACAGTGAAACACTTAACACAACAAAAACACTGGAAAATAATGATAAAAAAACAGGACAACTACAGGCTTTTAGGTCTAGCTCTCAAGGTCAACTGATATCATTAGACTTACATGAACTCAATTCAAGTTACAGCAGGGAAATCACATTAGGAAATATGGGTCAAGTCGTCCTGCAGTAATAAAGCTGTTACCTCCAGACTCAATTTCTGAAAAATTCCTTAAAACCTGTCATAGTTCAGTATTTCTAACATTAGAATCACAATTTAACAATGAAGTATACCAACGTTTAAAAAGCATCACTTAAGTATTTATTCAGGTGTTCTGAAGAAAAAAATATAAACATACAAATACAAACAATACCCCACTTTAGTCCATAACCGTTTTGTCCCTAACCATGTTCAAGCAGCAGAAAAATATATAGAGACAAATGCAAATGTCCTATGCCTTTGTATACTGAAATAGCTAGGATAAAGAGCTACTTCAATGTCTGCGTGAGCATGGGTGTCGGACTGGACTGGTATGACCAACACGGTAAAAATACAAGGACCAAAGAGATGCAAGAGAATAAATGCTATGTACAGTGTCAAATTCAGACGAGGTGATGAAGTGACATCACCAAGTAGATAGAGCACTAAATCTAGGGCACTCAGTTACTACAATCGTACGCTCAGTATAAAAATTAGGTTGCAACATTCTCAAATGTATATTCTCATTTACAGTTTAGGGAGGCGTTTTCCAAGCACTCGGTGTTGGCGTTACTACTCCCAGTGAAGTCGCACGGACGTTAACAATTGATTTCTAAGGAAGCAGGCATAGACTGAGCACTTCTGAAATCCCACTGTAAACGATTTTCATGGAGAGAATCTGAGTTTGTATGGCATCCTTAGGATTATAAGCACCTCCAAAGGCTTCCAAAAAATAATTAGATACAAATTAGTGCTCGGTATACACTTAGTAAGAGCTTGCAGAACCCCTCAGACATTCAAACCTGCTTAGCAGAGGAGGAGGATGTGTGCAGGTATACTAACCTTCATTTTCAGCAATTGCTGTTCATATGGACAAACAGCCAAAGCTGATAAAAAGCCAGCTACAGTGGACACCTAACTGCTCCATACGGCATCCCCACAAACCTTCGCTCTCTCCTGCCCATTCCCAGCTCAAACACTCCTTGGTCCCTCTCGGAACTTCAGGCTTCAGCTCTAGCTTTCTTCTCACCCTCCTGCCCCTGCATGGAGCAGGCAGAGCAGCAATGTCTGCAGACACAGGCGCACTGCAGATCGGGGACAGCCCTGAAAGGAGGACAGGAAAAAACGTGTTCATGCACTGTACTGCCTGGCCACAGTATGGGTTTAACAGGGTTGGAGCCACAGCTCAAAACATTTAGACACAGAGAAAGCTTCTGAATACTCTAAAATTAGGTATCCCAAATGCTGACATTGTTTCAGATGATCACAACAATTAGCTGAACCTGTTTTGTATGGTTTTATTTTACACTTTTTTTTTGTCACATTAAATGTAATTCTCTTTCCAAGTTCAGTATGCAAGCACACACATTTTTTCCATACATTACTAAAAGTTAGGCCTTGAAGTACGAGTTGGATCTCTTTTTAGAAGCTAAGTGCAGTGGAAGCCATTTAAAATAATACTTTTATTTTTTTTAATGGAACATTGAAGTAATATAAGTGGGGCATATTAATTCCCAGACATGTGAAATTTATTGTCACTTAGATGCCCACTGGGAATAATTTATGCATCCTCGATTAAGAAAATATTTTTAATTTGAATTTGCATATTTTACTCATTATGATTAACCTTGACACAGTCCTTTTTGGAGGTGCCATGCCCTCAGGTGGGAGTTTACAAAGTGCCCATTTACCAGGAAGAAATAATGAAACAAAAACACACATGTTTTCTAATGAGAAAAATAAGGTGGGTCTTGGACAGCGTGCACCCTGGCTTACAATGGTCTTCAGTGCTGTCTGGTGCAATGAAAACCAGATTAGATTTGATGAAATAAAGGTGACCTTTATTCAAGTGCATGAAATCACAAAAAGTATGGTAAATTCCAGCACAAGAAAACTTCAAAATAAACAAATAAATTACAAAGTCACACGGGTCAAATCGAGACAAAAAAAAATCTATAAAATGAATCTCTCCATTACCTGCCATTATAACAAAATACACACCAGTGATCAGTTTCTGGGAAAGCCTTCTGTCTTCATAGCTTTTTTTTTTTTTTTTTTTTTTGACAGGTCCAGCAACTCTGAAATTCTTGGATTTAGAAAACCAAATTTTAAAACTCTTTTCCCTAAACCATGGTCAAAGTCAATACTAAAATTCTAGTCTCTAAAACATTCAGAAGCACGTATACTAACAAAGTTTTTAAAAAGAAAAGTTAAAAGCTATTTACATCTCAAAATTTCACCTTGCAAAATTTCAGGATTCTCCTGGCCTCTACCTGGAAGCACAGAGAAGCAACATTGTAAAACAAACAAACAAACAAACAAACAAACCACCTTTTCCCCTTTTCCTTCCACATCTGGGCTCTGCTTCTGTGTGAACAATGTCCACAGATCTCATGTGTGTGGGTGAGATGGCCAGAGCCAGCTAGGCTGAAATATGAAGAGGCGTATCAGACCACAGCAATACATTGATTTAAGGTGTAGTGCACTCACCCTTACATAGTGTATAGAATGCTGCTAGCCTTCACCATAGAAAATAATATTAAAAAAAAAAAGTCTGAAGGAGACCAAGACCCCCAGGCCCTTACACAGATGCACAGCTTTCACACTTTTGCAGTGAAGCAGTATGCCTCTAAGCTTTGACAGAAAAATACTGAAGTAGTTCAAAAAAGCAGTCACATTTAGTTATTAAAATTAGAGAAGGATCTGACTACAGCAAAAAAGCATAGTGGATCATTCTGAAAAATCACTGCGGGTCATGTGGGATGCACACCGTAGAAATGGAAAAAAGAACTGTGATGGACAGGAGGAGAAATGCACCATGGCCAACATGCAATTACCTGTCAACTAAACAGCAGAAGAAATGGGTGGTTTTGGAGAACAAATAACCAATATAATGGAAAATGCAGAAGAGACTTTCAAACATATGCAGTGCCTACACAGTTAAAGACCTTAAATACCCAATGGCTGTCTTAACGGTAGTCTAGCACTTTTCTGGGCAGCTGACACAAAGTTCAGGAGCATAGCACGGTGTTCTGCAGAATGAGCACAATGCTGCAAGCTGTTTTCAGGGAATTAAAGACATCCAGCTCCAAAAACGGAAGGATGGCCTGTACATTCACAAGCATTCCTGAATAATTCACATGTTCTCATTCATGCATAGTTTTCTTCAAGCGGATTAATCCTTAAGTACTACTTTTTACTAGAACAGCTTAAGATACATTATGGCTTATAGTCTATGGATTAACTCTCCAGTTTGCAAAAAAAGTATTATATACATAAAAATAAGATGAAATTCCAGGCAACCTCAAAGGTTTCTGAGGTTTATGTTTTAAAGTTCTGACTGTTTTCCTACGAGCTTCCTAAAGAAAGAGGCTACAATTAAAAATCTGTGTCCTTTCTGCTAGCACAAAATCAACTGTTCTATAAAGGCTCATAAAATTACAGCACAACAACTGTACTACTGAGGAAACTAGGCAGACTCTGCAATTCACATCACTTATTAGAACTTCAGTTTAAAAATTTTAAAAAAATAATTAAAAAAGTGCAACAGCTGATTTCATAGGGAGGACTGCAGATTTCAGAACTCCTTACAAGCAGTAGAGCTGAAACGTCATGCGGGTTTCAAATATGATTGAATTCAATCTGATTACCAGAACGGGTAGGCACCGTGTCGGTTACAGGGCGAACACTAGAACACTATTTAATTTGCAGACTGCAATCAAACCCATGCAGGTGGACTCCAGCAAGCATGAAAACCCCACCATAGCTGCTACAGCTCTGTGAAGAGATGAGCCTGTTGCTCGTCCAGTGGTATTACAGGAATTGGGACTGACTCTCAGCAAATGAACCATGACCTCCCAAATACCTGAGGAAATACATTTAGGAAAAAAATGAAAAGCATCTTTTAGAGGTGTCTAAGAATTCCCTTAAGAGCGCATGGTGGCCTTGCTGAGGGTGCTACAGTGTCATATCCATAGTATGTTACTCAGAAAATCCACTTGTATCACCCTCACAGCTGTATCTCCCAACTATATCTTCCGTGCAATGCAGCAGAAACTTTCTCACAACTTCTTCAACTCTCCATTTCCAAGCAAAATTAATATCAAAGTTCATGAACAGCACAGTATTCCTACAGTGCTGTGTCAGCATTCGAGGTCCCAAAAGGTAGGATTTCCTCAACGGAAGGATTTCCACAGAGTCTAGACCAAGCCACATACAACTACAGCTAATTCAGCTGGAAATACTAAGATCGCAGTGGCAAAGCCAGGGGCTTTGTTAGAGGTGAGCAGCTGCTTCCTTAAGAGGACACCATTCAGTTGAAATATGTCCAGTCCCTTGAGAGGAGCTCTGCTTGCGTTACCGTTCTCAGCTGCAGTTTAGGAATTAAAAACCGGATGTTCAGAGCAGTGGGATTACAGAGCAAGGTATTCTTCACTTTTTGTTTACAAAAGTAAAGACAGTGTAAATAGCATATTTCTGTGTGTATGAGCGTGTTCTATATATGCATTGCTGCAGCTTAAAACTTTCTTTACTTTTCAACACAAGCTTTCAGTTTCCTTTAATACATACCTGCCCAAGATTTCTTGTTAGGTTTCTGTTAAATATATAAAATAGACGGATGAAATAGACATTAGAAATCCCACCAAAACATTTATAAAAAGACAAAGAAGCCATGTCAGTACAAAAAAAACAGCTGTCACACGAGATCAAATGCATTTCCTTGCTTTATCCTGGCAGTGTCCCTGCAATGCAGTGCGGAACACTATGGACATGTCACAGATGCTCAACACCCAAGCTGGCAGCAAGGGAAAAAGGAAAAATGACTAAAAGACTGTGTGATAAGCAAATTATTATGTCCTTACAACGTATGTACTAAAACACACATCTGCTACACCTAAAGCCATCCTTAAGAGCGCAGTGCAGTTTCAAACAAGAGCATTTTCTTAATGAAAACGCATGGACTACAATCTCTGTAGGTTGAGGATTTCCTCCTCCGTCCTGCAGTGTACCTCAGTGCCAGAGGAGAAAATGGTCTGTGTCACGTGCTATAGCCAGCTGATATTCCAAAGGAGAACAACCCGCAACATCTCTGGAAATATCACCAATGGAAAAGCATAGCTGAAAACATCTTTATCTATTATTTCATATGAATAATAAATTTGTATGAATAAGAAATCTAGGAATCGAGCCTGCTTTCTCACATACACAGACACAGAACACAGAGGTTTTGCTGAATCATTGCACTCGATTCTTAAAAGTGCCTCTTATAGAGGCATTATTCCCAAGTACACGCGGCTTAACCTTATTTTTGAAATTCCACATTTCTCTATACCATCCCTGGAGTATTACACAGCTTAATTAGGATCAAAATAAAATGTATGACATTTTCCACCTGGCTGAAAAAGTGAAAGACCTAAAGGATTTAATTTTGATACATTTTAAAAAAGAGAAGACTGAAATACTTACCTGTACCTACTATTTTCTAAAGATGATTTGCTGAAAAATGTATTAAAAGCAGCAAGCCAATTATGATCAGGCTCAGACAAATGATAAGGTAAATCCATTCTTGTAACTCTTCACCTAAAAAGAAACAAACAAAAAGAAAAAAAAAAAAGTAAACGGAGCAAAGAGGAAAAAAGTGCAATCGGAGAAAAATTAAATACTAACAGTTTTTATCTTATTAATTTTAGAACCTTATTTGTTTTTTGCATTTCCTCAGTGAATCTCAACAAGAATACAGAGGCTAAATTCTGTGTAAGTGGAAACAAAAAAAGACTTTATATTAATACAAATAAACAATCACATAATAAACAGTCTTTCTCCTAAAGGTTAAACTTTTGTATGAAGAAAGCTAAAATAAAAATTCTTGGGCACAGAGCCTCACTTTGCTGTGGGAGCTCTCTCCTGTTTGCCAACAGCCACCTGACACAGTCCCTGACACCTCCATCAGCCAACTAAGCAGTGTAGGCGTTCTCCGAGAAGCAACTCTGTGCTTCTGTAATCTGCCAGAAGATAAACTGTAAACCTTGGCTTACACTGTGATCCACTGGAACTTCTCCCTGCCTTCAGGATGCAAGGTGACTTGCTTTAGGCTGGAGCAGAGAGGACATTTAGCTTGGTCCAGCTGATCTCCAGGAAAAAAGTAAAAAAGGCTGTAGACTTGTAGTATAGCAATGTATAGAAACATGTCTTACACTTAGAGAGAATAGGAGCAACAAGAAAAGGTCAGTGAGCTCTCTATGCCACAAAGTCCCAGAAAAACACAAGTCCATGAACAAGACCATTACAAAGACAATGGGAGTTAATTTTACTAAAGCTGCAGCCAACTCACCTTAGCATCACTAGTTGAAAGTCTTATTTTTTTTTATAAGCCCCTCACTTAGAAACCATTTATGACTACTGTAAATGTCACAGCAAGTTTTAAAACATGAGCAGCTGCAAAAATTTACACCAGCCACAGCCCAAGCTCAAAAAGTTTTTTTTTGTTTGTTTGTTTGTTTTGTTTGTTTTTTCTTTGCCTTTTTTAAGTTTTAATCTAATTTTTATATAGACTCAATAAAAGAGATGACAAAACATGGAATCCATTTCTTGTATTTAATGATTTATAAAGTCTGATACCTGGAGAACTAAAACTGAGCTTGTTTTGCAGCTCCCAGAAAAATCATCTCAAATGCAAAGAGGACAGAAAAAGTGCAATCTTTACTCACCTTCATTACTGGTTTCAGTTAAGAACACAAAACTGGTTTAACCTTACACAAGTTATGTAGTTCCAGCCTGAATCCTTACCAATATCGACGTTTGAAATTGCCAACTCTCCTTTGAATGAACCTGTTGATTTTTTAAAGTAAAATCTGAATTACTCGAGTGTTACGTTATGTTGAATTTTGATTTCTTTAAAGAAAAGAATTCATCAACATTCACTGACATTTTCTTGTTGCTCCTGTTCTCTGACAGTGTATGACACATCCTTTACAAATTGCTATCCTACAACTCTGTAGACTTTTTTTCTTTATTTTATTTCATTTTTATTTACAGGAAAGAGACGGGAAAAAAGGAGGAATGCACACCAGCCCAGTCCCTTCTCCAAAAGGGGTCCATGTGTGGTTCTGGGCCAGGAGTTCATCTAATTTAAAAGGTCAATATTGTTAAAAGTTTTTAAAAGAAACACAAAAGATTTTTAATTGCCTAAGAAATCATAAGCACTTCAGCACTGATACTGCCAGTCTTCTAGGTGCTAAAACACAGTTTGGACTCGATCTCTGATACATGTTACACCATGTTGGGGCTTAGGAATTAAGTTCCAGGGTTGCATATAGCATAATATTAAATCACACACAATGCACTATGAGCAATCCTCTACTGGCCCAATCTACTAAAATGATTTATGCACAGAAAGTTTAACTGTACAGCTGGGAGACTGCTGCACATTTGCACCTTCACAAAGAACCCCTGTCAAGCAAGTCACCAGTATAAATGCCATTTGGGCAGGTTTTAGACTGGCGTGAGATTTAGAGTTTTGAAATAAACCCACCTTCTTTCAATATGAAAGGACAACCAACATATTATATGGAAAGTATGCAGTTTCTTATGCACAAACATATAAATACATTTTATGGCAGTCACATAACAAAAAAAAGAACCACCAGCATTAAATAAAAGACCTGCCACAATGCAACCTGTTGTTACTCCTCAGAGTGATTAAAATACGACTTCACCATGTTGAAGTGTCTCTCCTCCCCCTCGCACCAGCAAACCCTTTCTTCTTCGGTATTTGTTATACATTCTCATTTATATTATCTGTCTAGCTGTCTGTCCTTAGATTGTAATCTGCTTAGAACAGGCACTTTCCCTTCTTGACCATTCAGCAAGCACTGCAGTTGGTGGTACCATGGACAAATATTAAATGAAGCTCTCTGAAAAGAGACAACTGTAAGAGGGAATTCTATTGTGTAAAACAAATGTTCCCACGGAAGAGAGCTAAGGTACTTAACTGAACTAGTTTTTACTCAAAAGACTATTCAAAATATTGAAACACTCCTCTGCACATTGTTTGCTTCCACATAGACAGAGAGGGCATGTTTTTGTGGGCCTCATTTGGACAGCCTTCAGGAGCACAAGCTTCTGCTGAAATTTTGACAGGCAACGTGACTCGTGTAATTGTTTTTGGAGATTTAATCAGCGCTGTTAGAAATAAGTCAATGCCAGAAATGGGAATTGCTTAGCGATTGCTCCTTAAAAAGCAGGTTATATAGCAGGGAAAAGATTTTAAGCAAACCGTATTTCATCTTGCAAATGGAACAGTGCATGAATGAAAAACGGGGGCTACAGGCTGACAGTATCTCTAGAGCACCTGCTTGCTGCCCTGCTGTAAATTTAAGTAACCTTGCAGCATGCAGTAACTTTGAAATTAGAACCTGTCAGAAGAGACTTTCTATATTATTTGTTTCAGTGCCTGCCAGTTTCGCCTTTCTGTTGGAGAATCTCCACCTAGTTTTATAAAATTTGAAACAAAAAAAAAATCCTCGAAGCCTCAGTTCAGTGGCAAAACAATTCCACAATTAAAAATCTCCTGGAAAAAAAAATAATAAATGAGTTATTCAGGTACAGCTGTGAAAAGGGTTTGCACAATTTGCTGCAAAGCTCCACTCAAACCCCCTCCAATCCGGTACCCTTTTGCCCTCAGCATCCACCTTCTCCCCTGTTGAAATCAAGAATGCAGAGTGGATATTGAAATAACTAGTACAGTAAGTGAACTGCAGAATTAGTGCCAGTCTAGCAAATTAAACAAGGGAATAACCTAAATTTTTTTCAATTTTTCCTTTTTTATTACCAACAAATTAGAGGGCTCCAGTAGATTTTATCAAATACTGAGCTCCCCACTCTCTTTCTCAAACTGCATAAATGCCTTGAACTCCCAAAAGAACATCACCATTCCTTAGCCCCATGTAGTTCTCTTTCATTTACCCACTTCCACAGCACCATTTTCAAAGACTTATTTTAGCCAAAGGGAACAAAAGTGGAAATCCTGAAAGGAGATCTGCAGATTTTTCCAGAATTTTTACTCTGCCCCCTCCACCAACTGTCCACAAGACCTCAGCTCCCCCGCTGGGATATCCTTTATGGATGACTCCTAAGGCACTTAAAGATTAAAACAAAGGAAGAGCCTTACAAGTCTTCCGCTGCAATGCCAGCCACAATAGTTTAGTCGCACTCTCTGAACACAAAAGAGAAGCCTACCCCTACCTTTGAAGTTGTAAGCCTTAGTCAAATTCCAGAAAACAGCAGACAGGCATGACAATGTATTATATAATTTATTTTGTGAACTACAGAGAAGTACACATACTACATGATCTGATCAGACACATGAAGTGCAAAAAAACAGTTATCAGCTACCAGATGGAACATGTTTTCTTTAAAAAGTAGTGCTCAAGCAACCAAAGTTGACAAATAGCCTGATGGAACAACACCATAAACATTCAGAAGAATAAGGAAAGTATCTCCTTAACGCATAAGCCGTTCAGAATTGAGCCTCAAGTGCTGGAAACGCTAACTACAATAGGCAGCCTGCAGGCTGCTTCAGAACTGCACAGGCACTGAATGCAAAAAAGAGCCACAGTGCTGCTGCGGTGGCATGGGCTCCGATTCGAGCACAATAAGAGGGCAGAGCACAGCCTTCTTCACTTGCATCACAAAATGAAAAGACCAACAATCGAAATTTTTTGTGCATGCCCTGAAACTGATGCTTAACAACACAACCCTTTTTACACACAAACTCCAAACCTCTAATTGATACACACAACTGACTAATTTATCACAATTCTTCCTTTCTCACAATCTCACTTGCTTTGCTCTCAAATAACCCTTAATTTCCAACCATTCCCAAGGCACAATTTAACCTAAATAAATCCATTCAGGTATGCTTCTGTCATCAGTTATTTTTCAGACTACTAAATTGTAACTATTTATTATTGCTTTGAATTTTGTGCATAGATATGAGATTAGCTGGTGCTACAAATAAAAGGCCAGTTTCAGTGATAGTTTTATTCTTGCTAGAACTGAAAGCTCTTACCCACAGCAGCTTCTCTACAACTCTGGAACAAGACCATAACCTGCCTGTATCAGTAAATCTGGTATCTTCAGAAGAGGCCATCATGGGTACCTGCTCTGTTGTGATGCATCCCCCCTGGAGTACTCTGCACATATAAAAAAAAAAAAAAAAATAGATTTAGAAAGATGGCAAGCCCGACTGCATACGGCGTTGATCCTATGTGCTGTGCCTCTGTGCAAAGTCCTTCAGGATCAGGAAATAGCTTGCAATGTCATAAAATGCAGATCTCACTATAAAGCTGACAAGTAAAGACAAACAATTATTTTACCAAGTCTAACCTACGCTATACAAAAGCGAGCAAGCCTTTCCTTTTCCCTTTCCCTTTCCTAAACCTTCAGAAAAACTCATCTTTATGAAAGAACAAGGCAGAGTTGACTTTTAAGAAGGAAGCAAGACCACTCAGAACACGAGTTCTGGAAGAGCTGAGATGTGGCCTGCTGGATATGCCTGAGCATTAATTTGCAGAGAACCCAGTATCCTATTTTGCAACATATTTAAGAAAAGGCATACCAGTGACATCAGTGACAGGGTATCTGAATGCGGCAAACTATGCTATGGGATGATAACTTGATATAACCACACACATATTTTCTAAAGCTAAAAAGCGTATTTTGACTATTTATTCTGAATACTTGGATAGAAAAGGACACAGGCTTTCACTCAGTAATGCCTCTCTTGAGCTCTCTAGATCTGAGATGCATTAGAACATGTGTCTCGAGAAAATTACAGTGTTTAAATCAAGACTTAAAGTGACAGAGAACCTACTGGGGCAAGATGTTCCAATGGTTAATTACACTATGTTCATTATGGTACATAGGGCAAAACCACTCTGCTCAGGAGACATATTAAAGTCACTAGAGGACAACAACCTAATCTGCTAGCTCCAATTTACTTTGTGAAAGAAATTCAGGCTATAAAGACAAGGCATACACATGCTTTCTTAAAGCAGGAAGTGCCATGGCATGCTCCACAACAAATGGAACCTCCTCTTGTCTCCTTAATTAGGGCCAGTATATCATCTATCTCTGCTGAAATCCTGTCCATTGCTGTGTAACCCAATGCGAAGTCTCAAGTCTGAACAGACGGCAGAGTTCATCACTTCAGCCTGGGATAGGCAAGGGAAAATATGCAAACAAACGCTTTCCATCGAAAAATATTGAACAGCATGCAAAATAATAATCTAATAACCTAGTGCAATGCAAGTGCTTAGGAGTTGAAATGCAGCAGCTTTTTAGTAACACAAACTGTCTAGGACAAGAAGAGATTAATATTTTATCCCAACTGAATTTCATGGGGAATTTTGATAAGAATGTAATTTCCCAAGCTGACTTGCAAGCCAGGCCTGTGAGGAGGTGTAACACCCCTGCTTGTACGTGAAGCAGCCTCAAATCTATAATTATCGCACATGTTCAAGAGTTCAGTTTTACATATCATCCAAAGTCAGCACTCCAGCTGTACACTGGCTCATAACGCTATTCTTGGCACTGTTTATAAACACAGTACCATTTATTTTTGTCTTGAGCATCACCGAAATGCTTTGCACAGGACATTTATCCTAAGGGACATTCCATATGAATATGCTCATCTTGTAAAATCCAGCAAGATTACATGAGAATGGCACGTAGGATATACGAGAGAAAAGAGAAAATTAAACTGGCTGGGTAAAATACCTATTCAGACTTTTTCATCTTTGGTTTCTACACGCATTGTGTATGCAATATACATTAACAGTGAAACTCATCAATGAAACTGCACTGTGTTCACAATATAAGTTTAAACACTGTATGATTACCATCATTTAACCTAACAGAATACTGCAATGCCTGTACTGAAGCCTTTCTACACTTTAGGACATTCACATCGATGTATGTTCACCCACGAAGATATACAAATACACATTCTTACATTTCTTTAAGAGTAATTCATTCTAAAAAGCTTTTAGAGCACATTGTAGGGTATTCAGCACAACACTACCATCACCACAGTAACATGATGCTAAGCACTGCACTGGCACCGAATCACTCCATCGGATCAATATTGTTCAAAGAATTTTTAAGAGGAAAACCTCACAAGGATCATGTAACTGCAATCTTCAGCCTGCACATCTATCAGATAGACCACAGCTCTTTGCACCAGTTCCTTCTTATCCTCTTCTCACTCACAACTAATGCTTCAAGATCATTAATCATCCCTTGATGTTCTCACAGTATTACCAACCTGGGACAAATCGCCATAACCCCCCAAAAAAACACAAACAAACCAGCCCCCAACAGCTCAGCACCAGCACAGCTCCACTGACCAAGCAGAGGCAACTGCAAGAATGGTGCTGTTGAACACATTTTTCATTCTAATGAGGATTCTGGCACAGCAGAATGAACTAGTGTGATGGTTTTCTCCAAAAGTGACATCTTAAGTGAGCTGCCTACCATTATGCAACAGGACTGGCATCTCTATCACACAGTGAGTGAGCAGATGATAGATAAAATGCAGTCAGGGTACCAGGCAAAGGGCTCATGACGCATGACACTAGCTATTGTGAGATGGAAACTTGCTGTGTGCTTGCAGCTGATCTGGAGGAATTCGTAATGCCATCTGACCTGTCAATGCACCAGTGCTGAACTGCAATCCACTGCCTAACAATCTGCAGAGCAGGGATATAGATGCGTTATACTGGAGTAACTACACTGATACATCCCATACCAGTTCTAATGTCTACCACACTGGGTCATATTTTATGTAAAATAAATAAATAAATCCCAAACAAGCCTGTGTGAGCAACCCATAAACAGGACACCATCCACTCAGTGTCAAACACACCAAACACAAAGCCATTACATGCTCTTTCTGTACAAATATATTCTATTTACATGTCCAGTTTTGCACAGAGGTCTAAAATGCTAATATCTTGGCTAGCAAAATTGTCAAAAAATTGTTGACTTCATAAAACAGTCTATGAATATCTGGAATTTTTATATATACAAGACAGAAAAGCAAAGTCATCTTGTATTCTAGATTCATCCAAGATTTCCAGGTATCCAGATAACATATCTCAGGAAACATCGGACATGCTCAGATACATTTTGTTCCAGGTATTCTGAGTACATGCAGCAAATCCAGTGCACCTGCAGCACACAGCACTTCCATACACAATCAGCTTGTTGATAGCGGTTCATGTTTAAGGTCCTAAACACAAACAAGGTTTTATTCTGAAAGGAGATAACTAGGCCACCCCTGCTCACTGGATCCTTCTCAGCCACTTTTTCAAAGACAAGATACATGGAGAACACGTTACTTTGAAGAAGGCTATATACCAAAATCAAATTACATGCACACCTCTGTCTTTTGCACAGGTAACAGCATCAGGGTTGACTTCTCTGTAAACGGAAGCACCAGTGCACTGGAAGAGGAACTGTGCCACCACTGCACAGACAGACTGCGCTTTGTGAGGCACGCAAATAATACTGTGAGCATAGACAGCAAGGATCTGCCTTCTAACATAGGCTGTCTGATTTTAAGAAGCCTGTTCTAATGCTGCAGAAAACATCCTCTGGCTTCACTGGTCCCAGAGAAGCAACACTTCAAATTCCTTTGGACACACTGTGGGAACCTCAGTAATAAAATAAATATGAGAAAGCCAGAGTTCAACTTTGGAGTTGGAAGTTCCAGGATCTTAGATTAAAAAAGAAATATCTTTGCAAGAGACATGTGAAGGGTAGATGCAAACTTGCCTTGCACACTGGAGATATTTAACAGGAATAAAATCTTAACATCTGACAGTGATGCAATCTGTAATATTGCATATCAAACTTAGACAATATATTCCTGGATATCCCATAACTTCACAGACAGTGCCATGACAATAGGCAATTTTGCGAAGCTGCTGAGTTTCTGCTGAGCACAGGATATCTGCATTAAATAAAGCTACAAATCAAAATCTAGTTTAAAAAGCATTTTGGTAAGTTCATTTCCTTCCACCAGAAAGTAATTATTATCTAGCCTTCTCCCACATAATGAAAAAGAAGTTATAGCACAGATCTGGAATTTAGAAGTTCTGCATGAACTACAATTTAAAACAAATCTGATTTCAGTATTTATCTAAATAAGAAAATTGTATATATTTCTTTAATATGTACAAACTAATAAGCTACGTTCCACTGCAGAGTTATCTATTTAGTGAACTGAAAGGACAGATCAACAAAAAAACAAACAAAACAAAAAAAAAACGCACCCAGATTGGGACAGAGATCTCAATTTACTAATTCAAAATATAAAACATTACAATTATAACTATTAACCTCTTAACAACATAGAGGTGGTGCATCAAGTTTGAATTAGATGCCTATACTGAACAGGAAGCCAAAGTAAACACAGCGTGTCATTTTAACGTGCTTACTTAGACCTGTATAATTTTCACACTTCAAAATAACTACAAAACAGACATCTCTAATGGAAAAAAAAAAAGGGGAAAAAAAAAGAAAAAAAAAAAAAAAAAAAAACTGCCTCAGATCCAGCCATCACATATAAATTCAAAGACTGAAAAAAAAAACATTCATTTGAATTGCTGCTTTACAAGTGGCCAGTAAGGCACTTTGTGAAAATTACTGGTTTTCAAATGGTATTTAAGTCTTACTTCGAGAGGAAAAACTCTTTCAAAGAATAATATTTTTTTATTTTTTTTTATTCTATCTTCAATGGTCAGATTTCCATAATATGAACTGCTTGATAGTCACTTTCCCTTTAAATTATTTTTTAACCATACAGGCAGTCACATCTGATTTCTGATTCTCCTTACCTTACTTTTCCTTTCAATTACTTCAGTTCTTAATACGAACAATAAGAGCGCTCATTGCATGTCCTCTGTGGGACTCCTGGAACTTAGATACTCAATAGACAGGTGCATAGATAAGGATTCAAAGTCTTTGTTCCACTGTCCAGACAGAATATGTTTAATCTTTTTTCTACCTTTTCTATGCCATTTAAACTTTAACCTAGTAGTAACTTTTACTGCCTTGATTCACAATTCAAAGGTATAAAGATGAAAAGTCCTTGCCTTGGAACGTAGCTTGAAAACTTCATTCTTAGTCTGTATTTCTTTTGAACTTCTTCTTGTGGTTTTTGTCTTTATTTTTCCAGGGTGCCAACTTTACCACATAGGACTTTCCAAACCTAACAGCAGGGCGACCCAGAAGGAAGAAAAGTAGAGCAAATTTGTCCAGAATCAGATCACCTTAATGGAAAATATTTAAATTACTGACCAGGGTTGATTAAGGGGGTAATCAGTCCATTTTTCCCCTATCTTTTCAAATATGCCAGTAGTGACAGACTCCTGTAAACATACACAGTATTGTACCAAACATGGGACAAAGACCTAATATAAAGTATCCACACCGTGTACAACACATCACGATTAACTGCACAGAAATAATTTATAGTAACAAGCATGATGTAAAAGTAAAGTATCTGGGTACTTAAAGTATACCCTTTACAATAGATGAGGTAGCTGTTAAAGAACATTTGGTTCCTGTGCAGATAAGTATACAAATTTATGGAAGATTTGCATCTTCAAGATATGGGAAAAAATAAATAAATAAATAAATAAGTATCTTCCTGGAGCAGGAGAGGTGGTGCTGCTGTACATCCTGCTGATTTAGTAATGCGCTAGGCTGCTGAGCGAGGAACATGTGCTAATCTGGTGCCCTACCTCGAGGGGACTAGCCTCCAACAGCAGGGCAGGACACCAACCTGCTCAATTTGCCAGAGCTCATCTGTCAGAGCCCATCACACTGTTTCAAACTTTGTATGGGAGCTATCCTATGAAATAAAAAGTTTCTCTGATTCTTAAAATGTATCGCCTTTCACCTCTTTCTTGGTATAAGGGAGAAAAAAAAAGGCAAAGTCAGAAGTGGTGTACAATGCCCATTATCTGAACTGCTTTTCAAAGCTATTAACCAGAAAAGCTCACGTTGCTGGCTGCTTTAAGACCTTCTACCTAGACTGTCAGTCAGCTATGAAAAGCAGCATTGCCTGCCCACTGCTAAGGAAAAACACCAGCAAGGCCAGGAGGATGCTCCGTGCCTCTCCGGCATCGCTCCCCAGAGTCCAATTACCATACCCTGCAGTCAGGCTGGGTGAAGAGCAGTCTGCTCTGCTGGGCAGGGCCTCGCTCAGGTGACCACATAAAAATAAAGCCAGCTTTATATAGCCAAAGCCAAGTGGTTGTGTGTTCCCTGGAATAAGACAACCTCCAGAGATGGTGATCCAGTTTGGCTGCAGAATTTTCCAGGGCCCTACAACAATCAAAGCCTGAGCTGGATTATTTTCATTCAAATAACAAAAACAGCATTCACTTATTTACTTATTTGGCAGAGATTTTAATGAGTACAAGGCCAAAAGAGGTAGCTGTGTCTATCTAGCACCCTTTACTTGATCATATTAGGAAATCATATCCTATTCTTCCTCTTTAGGGAACTCTCATTAAATCTAAAAAAGTATATTGCGACATCTAGCCCAATATTGCTTCGCATCTTTATTTAAACTGCTACTTTGAGAATAAGAACTGAAAGTCAGTAATTGCTTCAAGAAAACAGCCATTGCTTATTGATGCTAGCACATCATTCAAATTACTTCCAAGTTACTAGAGCACTTGTCTTTACTGAAGTTATCTGTATCAGTTAAAGGGAGATCAAGCAAATGCCCCCTTCAACAAGGTGAAAGCCATCAGGAAGACAGGATTACAGCACGCAGACTGTCAGGTAGCAATGTGATTACCAACATAAATCCTGAAGCTATAAAAAGCATTTAAAGTAATTATGTAAAGAATATGCCCTCACACTCTACCATTTAAAAACCATTTAACTTATCATTTAAATTTACTAACAGATGTAAACTCTTTTCAAACACAAAGCTGATGTCCATCACTGCATTATCCATGCTGTTAAAGAAATTTCAATTTTAATTTATAGAGCTATGCAAACTTCTGAAGTGCTTAATTCACCATTTAGGTCTAGATTTATAACCAGGAATTAAAAAAATAAAAAAAATAAAAAATAAATAAATAAATAAATAAAAAGAAAAGGGCATATATATACTATACTTACCAAATCTGGGAAAAAAAAAATAATAAATAAAAAATAAAATAATAATAATAATAATAAAAAAGCCAAGAAGTAGCTCTGGAGAAGGCTGAGGCGCTATTCTAACTACCTTAAAAATCAAAAGACCTAAATAAAATGTTTTTAAAACGATTCAGATTAGGAGTTAACTCTAAGTTACCTCTCTCTTCACTAAGAGGAGGTGAATCAAATGTTTCTAAAGGAAGGGAGGGGCTTTCGGAGTCTGTTTTGATCTCCTTTTTCTTGGACCCTGTTCTTCAAATACCCAATGAGCAAATAATGCTTGGTGACCTAAAGAGATTCCAAACACTACTGCTTTAATACTGCTGCTCTTACTGCCCTTCCTGGCTATTTCTTATTTTTAGGGCCCTTCTAGATAAGTACTAGGAACAAAAGGAAGTTATTTGGAATAGAAAATAACAAGAAACTGTCAAAAGAATGCGAGAGAGAAAAAAAAAAAATGAAGTGGTAAAGACATGCCTGTGACCCATAAACCAAACAGGCACAATATCTCCTATGCAACTTATAACCACTGGTATTGCTTCATTTGTAACTTTCAACTTCAGATTGACCCAAAAAAGCAGCTCTTAGGTCTACCAACTAAGATACGGTCCTCACAGACTGTACAAAAAATGTGGCCTTAACATTTCTCATTTAGAGTTACATGATTACCCGATAAACATGGAAGATTATACAGGAAAATCAAATTCTGGAAGAAGTCTGCAGAGGCATTTTCCCTGGTTTAGGATGTATATAAAGAAGGCCTGACAGGTTTTTAGTTCTGTTATCTGCTTGATTCATACCTCAAAAATATTTTAGGTATGTTAAGCCTATTCTTCCCTGGTTTCCTGCATGATTTACAGGTGATGTATTTTGAAAAATAAGAGTTTAACAAAGACTTCTCTCTCAAATATTACCTAAAGATATGCTTAGATATTTGATGCACAGATAAGACTCAAAGCAATCCACAAGATTCAGATTTTAAATCACTTATTCCCTTTGGCATACTCAGTCTTCATTTTTGTTATGCGCCTGCTGGCACCAATTCTTTAATTCTCTAGCTGTCACACGCTGCTCCAACACCACCTCAAATTCTAATACAAAAGGAAAGTCAGTAACAAATAAACCTTGCAGGATTTTTTTTCTTCATAAAGAAAGAATAAAAGAAATAAAGTCATTTTTAACTTTATCAAACTCATTGGGAAATAAACTTTTTTTTTTTTTTTTTTACTTAAAAGTTGCTTATGGGGGAAGAGGGAAAAAAAAAAAAAAAGAAAAAAGAAAGAAAAGGCATAAAGTTGTTTTCCATGCCATTTCTGAAGATTTTTTCCCTCATTCTTAATGAAGTAGATAGAGAAATTCTGCGTGTTCACTCCATGATCTGAGTCGGTCAAGGAAACTGGCCACTTCTAAAGTAAACATGACCACTGTCATAATTTTAAACTGTATAAATAGAAGTAATAACATAAATCAAGTAGTCAAACTATAAAAATAATTCTAAAAGCATAACTACTTGTTTGTATTTAGAGTCAGACTTGCCTATGTCTTTTTTTTTTTCCCTTCAAATAAATGTGTCTTTAGTGTTCTCAAGACAATTAGAAATAACTGTATTGGAACTGCAGTATGGCACATTGTGTCTAACAATAAGTTAATTATATTTCATTGCAAGTGTTCATTAGATCAAAAATGTTTCCTTTACTCTTCTTATGAAAGTAAAAAACATAATCCTAACTAATTTATTTCCCCCGTATTCATCCAAACACTAAAGACTAATATCTCAGGCACAAACATGACTGTCTTGAATACAGAGCAAGTCTAAAGTGGCAGTCAATAGATTGATTATTTAGTAAAGCTGGGATACAAATATGTTCCCTACAGCTTGCAAAACTGTCACCAGCAATATTGATTCCGCAGATTCCTTCCAACAGGTTAATGTTCACTCCAGCTTCATCTATGACTTTCTGCAGGTTTTGTTGCTACAGGCAATAAACTCACCAAACGTCCCAGCTGGACTGGGCAAAAGAGCTATGTCCTGTACTCCTAATTCAGAGGCAGATATTTAGCCTCTTACAATCTATTCTCAAAGGTATAACAGAATCACAGTTGCCTTGTAAGTTTACAACTATTACTGCGTTTTCTTATTACTGTAACCTGTGCATCATGTTAGCACACAGAGCAAAAGAGCTGCTCAGGGCTTAATATGTTGAGCACCAACACAAACAGGAAAAAAAAAAAAAAAAAAAAAAAAAAAAAAAAAAAAAA
>NC_048903.1:6633219-6727195 GCF_011077185.1 Oxyura jamaicensis | reverse complement strand
AAAAAAAAAAAAAAAAAGACGACTTCTCTATTAAAAATAGCATACAAGACAGCCAGACACTGACCAGCTTAATTTCTCAATCAATTTCTCCAAAAACACCTTCACAAAACATGCACGAAGCAAGAGGAATGAAAACCGTACCTTAACCTCAGACTGATTTACAATCCCTACACATGCAACAGAACTGCCATGGGTAGTTATGAGAGTACTTTCAAGGACAATCATTCATCCATATTTACCAGCTTGCTGAAACTACATTAAAAAAAGAGAGGCCATTACAGAGGATTGTGAAGTAACGCATCTAAAAGAGACTGCAGATTTTGTACTGTTAACCTGGTTAAACTGGGAGAGAATTGTATGGCAAGACGTTTTAATCTACCTGGAAGGAATCACTGACCCAGAGAATTACAGCACTTGAAAAAGAGGACAGCAGAAGGTACTGCTTCTTTGGTGACCTAGACATCAAAAGCAGTTACACCTCTGTAGCATATAAGATATTAACCAGGCACAATATACCACAATCCATAAACTGCAAACTGCGGGAAGGGTAAACAAAAGGAGATACATACTGCCTTTACGTTTCCCCTGAGCATCCACAATTGCGCACCAGCTACTGGGACAGAGGACCTTTGGTCTGAAGCTGTGATTCATTACATATATTGCTATGTCCTTAGTGAATGCTGAAAGCAGGTGAAAATGTTCTTACCATCTGCTGTGGTCACCATTCCTTATCAAAGGTTACTTGCCCGATGTAACGTGACTCACGAGCATCACCAACGCGGCCGTCGGTTCAAGCGATGTGTGGTTCACGATCCCAACAGGCCAGACTGCGTCAGGGAGCACCCGGACAGGTAGCCAGGTCCAAGATGAAGGGGAAATTTCCCTTCACTAAGACAATGCAGATCACACAGGCTCAGTAGGGGGGTGCTTTTTTTAGCCAAGTTCCAGCCTGATGCATTAAGGCTGCCAACTGCGGAGGGAGCAGCTCCCTGCCTGGCGCTGCAGCTCAGGGCTGTACCGCTCTCACAGCTGCAGCCGACGTCTCGAACACAGAAAGTAGTGGAAGAAAGTCAAAGGCGAAGGACATCCTTGCCTTGGGCAGCTTCTGGTGGGGTGGCATTCAAATAAAGCATATGGAAAATTGTAGAACAGTTGGACAGAGGTTATAAACTGATGCCTGAAATTAAATTTCTCCACTACTACAACATGATAGTCCCAAAGAACCCTATTGACTGCCTTCTCTGAACCTAATGGTAGGAGGCAGCAGTTTTTATTCTCTTGGTTAACGTGATCAATGTGTTTAATGCTTGTTAAACTTTATAAATGGTAGCTGCTCTTGGAGTAAAGCCAGGCTGGTCAGTGTGGGTGAGTGCTGGAAGGGCTAGGGAGAGACAGCTTGCTAAGACCTTCACTAGTATTTTACTGAATGGTTTACTTAAAGCTATTTCTCAGCAAGGCCTTTGGATGAAAGAGTTGAAACTGCTGAAATAAAAGAGAAAAAATACACAGAACCTGCACTCAATTCTGGACAGTCCCTGAAAAGTTTCTAGAACTTCTGGTTTTCTGCATTTCCTGCTTATTTTTCCGCATTAGTGGAAGCCTTAGTGATGGGTTTTAGGTATCCTCTCAAGGTGAACTGCTGTTAAAATGGCCTTCTGAATCCCTTCCATGATATTGTAGGTCTAGAAAGCATATTAAATTGGCATTCCTCGGTTATGTACTGCTCACAGAAACTGTACTGAGACCAAATTGCTTTGTACACAGAAGAATTTCTGTTGGCCTCAACAGCCTCTCCTGAAGCGGATTATCTTGGCCTTCTAGGGCCTGACTGAAGCTGAGTCCCAGGTAGACTGTGCTGGGCTTTGGTTTACAACCCTTAAAAATTTGCATAGACACCTTCCATTTAGTTTAGAGCCACCTTCCTATCCTGAAGTTTTTAACTTCATTGTTTTTCTCCCCCAAACTCGTACTATGGCTGCTCACTCACTCTTCAGCCTCTTTTTACATCAGAACAGGCCCCAGCATTTCTATCTGAAACACCCCACACCTACAGTAAAGACGCTTTCGCTGAGGGGATGTGCCAGCCGATGCATTGGCTTGAATCTGCGGATTTGTCTGGATCTTTGCCCAGCGCTGCATGTCCCAAAAGCAGGGTGATGCTTTTTAAACATGGGCTCAACAAGTACAAAACAAAATATTCTTGCAGATATAGATTTACACTTATCTGCCATCTGCAGAGTAAGTCAGGGAAATGAACTGTACTGGTGATCTATTCAGACAAATCAGGGTGCAGAAAATAAACATTTAGTTTTGCTGGATACAGAAAGCATTCAGGCTGTACTGGGTCTGTTTCCAGGCACAACTCAAAGCGTTGCCTTGAGCACAGAGAGCTTGTTTCAGCTTGGATGTCCAATTCTGGTGGGCAAAGTCTGGCTGGGTAGGAACTCACTGTTTGAGGAGAAACGTGCTTCCCAGAGGCCTCAGTCAGTGACTGGCAGCAGAAAGCCCAGCACTGGCCACGCCAGCCACAGCCTGGAAAGATCCTACAGAGAAAACTACACAGCTTTAGCCCACTGCATTCCTCAGGCAAGGAATGCAAAGAAAGGGCTTCCTGTTTTGGGGAGAATCATTTGGGTATGAAGCTCTACTACCGCACCAGTGAGAATCAGATTCCTGAAGAATGAAGAGCACATGCAGCAACGTGCCCAGGAAGCTATTGGAAGCTACTGCACACAAACAGAAGAACAAAAGGGTCAGTCACCACCAGGCTGCCCACACCACTTCAAACACCACCACAGCAGCCGTTTGAACAGAAACCTGACACCAGACGCTCCCCAGGACTGTTCGCAGGAGGAACTTCGAATTCCTAGAAAACTGGCATAAGTGATACTCAAAAGTTTTCAATAGTGCAGTTCATAAATGTGAGGAAACAGTTTTCTGGAAAAGTAAAGAGGCCAAACCTTCAATTTTTGCCAAGTATTAAATAAATATCTTTGCTAGGAACAACCAGTCTGCTGCTTCACAAATTAGTGAAAAATATGAACCGTTATTTTGTATTTCTAGTTATGTTATCTGGTCTCTCACAGCTTTATTATTTGATTGTATTACAGCATAAAGTGACTGGAGACACCTTGGCCCAACAGCCTTTCTTGCTATTCATGCTGCCAGCACACAAGACCCTTACCCAGGGGAAGACATCTATCAACAGAGCTCTAACAACCAACCTCCTCCGTTAAATCCGACAGGATGTCAAACGGCGCAGCAAAATGCAGCATCTCAAGAATTAAAGCCATGACATCTCACAACTGGTGCCACGTGTCCCCTCCAAAAAAATGCCATCATCCTTCCCTGGTTGGTTTCAGAAAGGTAGCAGGATGTTTCTGTAACATGGTAGTGTCAAAATAAATGTGGTTTGTTTGTTTTTCTGCAGGATGACCACAAATAATAAACAATGGTCAGGATTCTTCTGAGACAGTCAATTTCCATTTTAGAAGGCTGTATTTATAGAGGAAGGTTTTGTGACTTGTGTCTTTTTTTGATCCAATCTTTATTCTTTGGCCGTTTTTCATATGGCCATGATGTGAAATATTAAGGATAGAAATACTTAACACATTTCTTCACACTAATTAACAAGGAAAAGAAAATGCTACAAATGCAGTTGAAACACACAATTCTTTAAAACTAAGAAAAAAGTCCCTGGACACAGCAGTGAGAATAAAGCTAATCTTAAAGAAATATTCTAAAACTTCTAGACTCCTAAAAACATAAAACAATTAGAGATGAGAGAATACCAGAAGTATAGATTAAAAAAAAAAAAAAAAAAAAAAGTGTAAAAGCTTAGGCAAAGAGGACGAAGAAAGGTAAAACATCAAAAACTAAGTCAACCTCAAAGAAGACACCCAAGATGAAGAATAGAAATTTTAGAGCTTATGTAAGAGTTAGTAAATGTTCTTCTAAAGAACTGTTTTGTAACTTTAAGGAAGCTTTGCCCATTTTGCTAGAAGCCTTTTATGTGATACTACATTATTAAGGGCCAACAAGAGAATTACAGTAAAAGCTAATCTTCCTCTCACTTGAAAAGTTAATCTACCATAGTGTGTCCTGTAAACCTGTTACAGCCTTAGGTCCTTTTATGAAAGCTCAAAAAGGCAAGAGTGAAAATAATACTCCACAGCCTCTGTTGCAGGGTGCATAAAAGAATAAACGGGATGTTTAAATCTACTAACTCTAACCAACTTAGGAGAGACACTGTAAGACCTTAATTAACCCAGCCTCACAATTCTTTATTAAGAAAACACTAATAAAATGTTAAAGAAACGAAGAAAGCCACAAAATAAAAGCTAGTTCCATGCAATAAAAAATAGTTGTGTTTAACTTCAAATGCTCTCCCTCTATGTTTGCATTACAAACGTTACACTGTTCAGTTCAGGTGCTGGTGTTGCATTCATTTACTTTTCGCTTGCTTTTTATATGCTTAGTGATTTTATTATTTTTTTTTGCTTTATATGCTTAGTGATTTTAAAGTATATCTAGCACTGCTTTCACTGAACTCACACCTGGTAGAACCCTGTGTAACCAAATTTGAATTAAAAAAAAAAAAAAAAAAAAAAAGATTTTTGACAAAACCAGAATGGCAACACTATTTCAGGGTAGCCACACAGAATAAACACCAGAACACCACAAGAACAGCCCTCCTGACTCTAAAACGACTGTTTAGCTCCTACAAGGACAGCAAAAACATGGAGCAGGAGGCACTGCCCGTACGGGATGACGTCTTGCTGGCAGAACTACCGCCGTGCAGCGAGGGGAAGAGCAGGATAAGACCAGTGGTGCTGGAAGGGCACCCACAGAGACTGTACACCTCTCTAATAGGCCCCTGGACTACTTCGACTTGCAGGAACGGGACTACTTGTAAAGATGGGCAACTGGCTACAACCACATCCCATTTGTGCTTAGACTGGGAGAAGAGAGGTTTTATTTGTTTAGGGGTTTTCACCAGCCTTTGAATACCTGCTGAAGCAACAGTTAGCCCTGAAAATACATTGTTTGAAGATGCAGTAACAGCTGTGTGTTAGACAGTCATACTTTAAAGTGAAAGCTGGTATTTTTTTTTTAACTCAAAACATAATCCCCACAAGTAACGGAGCTCTCTGAATTAAAAAGCTCCAACGTTCCTCTCAGCCAGGAGTGTGTATCTGACTAGTGACTGCGGCTGCAATGGTGCGCACGTGCGTGCACACACACAAGTCTGTATGGCAGGGGAAAAGAGCTCATAATTGGGTCCTACTGATTCAGTGTGTGAGCTTTTCCAACCTTGAGCAAGATCTCCACAGGAGATACCCACCACAGAGCCAGATCTGTGGACTTCTGCGCCACAAAAGTAGTGGTTCTTTGCTGCTTAACAGAACTCAGTGAGATTAAGATAAAATGCTTCCTCTCGACATGGTTCTTTTAGCAAATCAAGGATTTTGCATGTGACAATAGACTGTTAAGCCATTTATTTCTTCTTGCTATTTCTTTTGGTAAATGAAAAGAATTATTTTAATATTAAAAAACTATACTACTCGTGAAAGCAATGAGAATACTGCAGTGGACAGCAGCTTCTTAGAAGTTAATATATGCTGTTAGTGAACAAACTAGTAGCTGAATATACTCCCCCTTTACAAAAGAACACCAAGAAGATGCAGTTAGTGAACAAACTAGTAGCTGAATATCCTCTCCCTTTACAAAAGAACCCCAAGAAGATTGCCTTATTTCCACCTCACAGTTACTCCCCAGCACTGCATGTAAGGCTCCTTTTCACAACAGGATCAGGACGCGTCCCCTTGAAGACCCTAGTAAGCCATACGATGTGCCACATTTCAAAAGAAAATTTACACGGTCTATAAAACAATAGAAAAGGCATTCCAACTCCTTCAAGCAGTGACAACACACTGCAAAAACTCGGATGTCATAGCAGAAAGGCCAGAGGGAGCAGCCAGCCCAGACACTGCAATTTGGAGATTCTGCCCCCCCTCCACGTGAGCAGGAAATCTCCCTCCTGCCACCTGCAACTGCAGCACCATCTTAAATGTCTTTGAAGCGGAGTCCAACAAATCGAGGTGGCTGACAGGTAACAGAACAAGGTCCCCAGCATTAACAAGCTTTAAGAGGGACCTGGGAAGCAGTAAATAAGGTTTGTAAAAGCAGCCTTAACATACTGCGGTGTTACTGCTGCATATGAAACAAGGTTAGCTCTGAATGAAACTTCCAGCTTGTACTGTTTGCATTGCATAGATGAAAATGGATGAAGACAAATGAATTCATATTCACAAAGCATACTTGGGGCATGATCAACAACCGAACCTAAATCACTTTTCACCCTGATACATAATCAACATCGCAAGTTAAAAATATATAGACTTATATCAAAAGTGTTATAATTATTACAACCTTTCTCATCCAAGGTTGCTATGTTGTCTAGTTTAAAAACCCAAAATAGTATGTCTAGTTTGTTAAAATCTACTTGATTTCAGGAAACAGAAGTGGTGTATGTTTTAGAAGAAACCTTGATAAAACAATGCAATTATTGACGGATTTGTTTTTCTGTTATCATGAAAAAGTTAATTCCTCAGTCTCACTATTTGGGAATACCATGCTCATCCCTGTGAATCTTAAGAGTGCAACGTCCCCTTTTCCAGTAAGGACATGGATTTGTGACAAGTTGCATGGCAATATCAAAAGACTATAACATTAACTCAAATAAATGACATAAAAAAATGACAATTCTCTTACTTTCATGATGCCCTACATCAAGTATATCACCTTAATTTGCACTTATTTTGTGTGCATTACTGAAAAAAAAAATACAGCATGGTATTAGTAAAGAGAAAGATGATTGTATTTCTCCAAAACAAAATTCACATAAAGAACGAAGAGATAAGTGTTTATGGAACTGAAGAGTTACATGGAAACCATATTACCAAGAGAGTTTAGCATCTTCTAAATTAGCCTGAATTTAATTCAGACACTGTGATAATAGGACAATCTACCTACTCAGCTACCAAGAGAATGATTCTAATGGAATTACCTGGACAATCTGGACACAGATATATTTCAGAGGCTGTTTCACAGAGCGGTCACCCAGTACTAAAGCCTTGTGAACTAATTTTGCTAAGAGATTTCAGTGCTTGAGTTTACAGAGGGCTGTGTCACATGAGAAATTCTCCTGGGAAACTTGGCCTTAGGAAAGAGAATGTCAGTAGGGGAAGATTGCTAAAGCTGTGCAACTCAAGGCAACATGCTGACAGCATAAACTGTGGGTGAAGCATACTTGGAACAAACCACATTAAAAAAGACCTAAAATTGCACAGTGATGGTCATTAGATAACTCTAATATGTTAACTCTCATATCAGAAAGGCAGGCTACCGCACAATCATAGCCTTCCTCAGTAGTTTTAGAAATACACATGGCACTGGTGTTAAGCAGTACAAATAGGATGGTCTAAAGATTTTTCAGAATGGTTACTGAAAGTCAATATGGAAAAAAGGAGGAAAGCAAGCAAGCAAACACGAAAAAACCACCAGTTCATTTTAGTTGTTAGAGGACAGTTATAAAAGTCACACAAAAAATTAGAAAAGCTGTAGGACATATTTTATGAAAAAAAAAAAAAAAAAAAGTCTGACAGAATCAGTAGGGGATGTCTGTAACTAATGAGAAAATGCAGGCAAGCTAGAGAGGCAGATCAGGTCAGAAATGCCAGATATGATGGAAGAACTGTATGATGTGACCGTGGAGGCCCTGGAGGCAACAGACAAAGACAGAAAAAGCAGAGAAAGATACAGTGCTCAAGAGATGGTGCCGAGAGAGAGAAAAGAGCAGGTTTTCTAGCAGAGAGAGGAAGGGGAGGGAAATCTGAGGACCCAGGGAGAGCCAATATATAAGAACCCCAAACTGTTTGCCAAGCCTATTTACACCGATTTAATCATGCAGAGTTGACAGATCTCAAACTAGGAGCATAGTGGGGAGGACGCACTGAAGATAAGAACAGGCAAGAAGATGGATGGTAGATTGCTTAAGTTTTTGAAAGTGCTTTTGCTAAAGCAGTTTTAAAGAAAGGTGGCCACCATATGCAGCAGAGATCTTGTGAAGGATGAAAGGAAGAAAGAGCGAAGCTACAGATCATGCTGATGCCAAACAGACAATGAACATGGAGAAAGCAGCCTTGGAAAAGCTAGAGAAAACACTAAATCCAAAAGAGAAGGATAAGAAAGGCCACCCAAGAACATGAGGAATCAAAGTACTAAAGAACAGCAGATTAGAGGACTGAAAAGAAACTGTAGATCAGTGGTAAGAAGCAGAGAAATCTTATTTTATAAACCGTGCAGCCTGAAGGGCACACAGGCAATACAGGGCTGGAAAAAAATTGTTATAATACTGTGCAAGAAGGACGTCAAAGTAACATTTAGAATGTCCATGAAACAGCTCTGTCAAAGGTTCCAACAATAAATGATTAAAAAGTGATTTTAAAAAGGGGCTGTGGTCATCTAATACAATTAGACGGATGAACAACTTTATCATCAGGACAAGGAAAGTAATACTTGCTTGATTCTCCACCTATTCATTTCTTATTAATGGGGAAGCACCAAACATTCAGCTTGTCTTCTGGACTTCAAATGCTCAGTTTTTCTCATAGATAGTAGCATGCCAGCAGAAGTCTTATAGCTACTAATTAAAACAGAACCAAAACTTGTATTAGAATAGGGGATGCAAACTGTATTCCCCTTCACTGTACTCTTTAGCACCAAAGAAACACTGCTGTTTAATCAACATTTGGCCAAACCAACCACACAATCAATGCAAACACTAACAAGCAAAAAAGCCAACCCCAAACTCCCAATGTTCATCAACTCTTACTGTGCAGATCCCAGCTTTGGAAAGAAAAGAGGCTTAATCCGTGTAGGGTCAGAAAGTCCCAGGATTAAATGGGAGAAAGGAAATATTTCTGCTCTAGAGAAGTTAACATTTGCAGCAATGCAGCTGAAATGGAAGCATCTCTCGTCAACCAAAATGAATTACAGAAAGTAAGCAGTTGGAACTATTTTAAAAACACGTATAAAAAACAGGACCGCGGGGGGGAAAAAAAAAAAAAAAAAAAAAAGGTGAATTATATCGTGAATCACGTTAAATTGTTCTTAAACATCTCAAGGAGAAAGGAGAAAATTAGGAAAATAAGAACTACGTATAACTGCTCTTATTGTGAAATGTCACTCTTTATAACCAAACCATCGTGACAGTGCTCCTATAAGAAGGAAGAAACAAAAAAATCACAAAAGAGGTAAACGAAGGCAGTCTTAAAGTCTGCTTATCAGATGGCTTTTGAGCAACAAGTTTTAACAAAATTGAAGCCATTAAATACAAAGGTACTTTTGGTAGAACTCAAAAGCATCAAAGTGGAGTGATTCCACCACCCTTGCTGCTGCTATCGGTACTTCTGTCCTTGCAAGGAAGAAATCCTCAGTGTGAGCAAGGTCACTGCATCAGGTATCCCCTGAATCATGAAGCTTCCCCCCCAAAAAAATCTGAAATAATGATTCAGAGGCAACGTATGCATTAGTAACTGCAGTGAACACAAGATTGTACAGGGCAGAATTTCCAGACAAGAAGCTTTGGACAGCCACAGGGCAGTGCTACCTGGGAAGGACACAGGCACACAGCCATTGTGCCTCTGCAAGCCATGTGGCAGGGCTGACGACGGAGGGGGCTGGCTGCTGCTTGGCCAGGATTCTGACCAGCTCCTCTCCCTCGCCCAGCCTTACACCACTGAGTGTTCCTCCTCAACATAGATGAGAAGCGTTTTGTATCTGCTGGTCACACCTGTATGACCTGTGATTTGGTACCACCTGAGCGGCACAAGCAGATTTCGTGAGTTAGAAAAAAAATGCAAACACATTGGCCCACTGGGTTTGGAGGTAATTTCTCACAGCGCTTATTTTTCTTTTTGTACACAATAGCACACAAACTAAAAGCAAATTCAGCCTCGTGTTTGTTTCCATAAACCTCTAGTGCAGACACCAACCACTGTGTAATGCATGCGTGCTACATGTGGATGAATCACACCATTCGCTCTCGTACATTCAGTTGCCTTAAGAGCAACAAAAGATTTCCGAGTATAATTAATCCTCTGTAACTGTACGCTGCCTCCAAAGGGGTGGTCCTATTCCCGTACTTTCTTCCCACAGCCAGCAGTGGATTCCCAGCCCCTCCCTTGCAAGGGACATGGGCACCATGCAATCACTACATGAATCGGTTCAGCTCTCCTGTGTGACGCCAGATTCATGTTTAATTTGGGGGTGGCCAGTTTTTCATCAAACCAGCTTGCAGAACCAATCCTCCTCACTCCTGCAGTCACAACGGCACTGGATTTTATGCAAAGGGACAGCCAAGGCAGACGAGCAGGCAGGATGGGAGCAGAAACAAGTAGTTCATCTCCCAGTTCACTGGGAGCTTGCAGCTACTCCGAGTGCACTGAAACAGCAAGTGGCACTGGAGTCCAGGTGTAAAGAAAGCCCTAAAACAACACAGCTGTTTGCAGGCCACGATCTGCAAACTGAGACACAGCTAAGTGCCGTATTAACACTCTGTACTTGCTGGCTGCCTCTGAAACATCTTTCCTGACTCCCTTCCCTGCAGAACAAATTGCATTTTCCAAACACTGGCTCCATTTTACAATGTATACTTAATAGCAGTGTTAAATCAAAAATAGCAATGACATGAAAACATCTGCAGAATGAATTCACAAGAGAGCACTTTTAGTTCATATTTGTCCACTTCTGTCCACGTTCTACTCCGAAACAATCACGATAGCTGCAAAGAAAACTAATCACTGCCTCCTGATTAATAAGACTTGCTCTTATTCCCTAGCTGTAAATGCAGTAGAGTACAAACACATTTACATTTGCAGAGAATTTGTATGCTATCTTAAGATAAGTATGTGTAAGTTAAACCACGGTTCATACCACTGTTGAGACATGAAATGAGAGAGCTTATCCCTCCCTTAGGACAGGTGACCAGAAGTCCTGCAGCCTGTCAGTATTTCAGCTGCGGTGAAAGACCAGTGACAAAGCCCAACCAGCAGCAACCAGGAATCAAATCTGGTGCAAAGATCAGGATTAGCATGCGACAGACATCTGGACACCATAATAAGAACCAGCTGTCCCACACAGAAAAAGTGTATGTGTGTGTGTGTGTACATATATATATTTGTGCTAGGAATTCAAGTTACAGGCACGTACACATCTTCACTTGCTTTGCTTTGCCATTCTCATGTAGGAACCTATGTGGGTTGACTGAAAACGTGTCTTCTTTTGAAAGGCTGTTTTGTGTCACTGCAAACATCTGCTGCATATATGGCTCCATGCAGGAGGAAGTCTCTAACAAGAACCTCAGCTCACTGGATAAGCCAAAACCGTGACAGTACAAACATGTGCAGAGGGCAGCCCTGCCACAGAACTGCTGGCCTCTCGGCTGCAGGGGCAGAGCACTTCGCATGGTACCATCCCTGAGAAGCTCAGAGGCAGCCTAGGCACCGCCCTGTGGTACCACCACAGAATTTCAAGTATGACTTACTTGTCACTGAACTTCTGAGGTGTCCGTTGTCCAAGAATAATTAAGTATTTACCACAATATAAATGCATGTAAAGAGTTGTTTTTTTTTTAAGTGACCATACATTTGGTTGTGCATTCCATCAACATTAATGGAAGTCATGCAGCTTGAATCATGCTCACTGCCAAAAATACTCGTTAATGTCCTTGCCACAAAGAGAGCATTTTGATTTAAAATATATTGTTTAAAATCCACTGAAACAGATTAGCCATTCAGAACCCAGCTCTGCTCATATCACATATGTTAGACCCATTTTTTTTCCCATTTTAACATACATGGGCACATAACCAGGACCTGCTTTTAGTATCTAACCGCCAAACTTCACAAAAACTAATTTGTGGTTAAATGCCCCGCATTTTAAACCTCTGCCCTACCCTGACTATGCAAACTTCTACAAACTCTGCCTCAAAAGATCACCTCTTGGTCATATCCTCAGATCTCCTCACCATTTTCCTCAATCAGTCCTCATAACACAGCTCCTTTGTTTCTCACCAAAGCAGGCTCTGTCATTCTGACAGACCGCTCGCTTTTTTCTCTGGTAACCTTTCATCTTTCTTCTCCCAGAACACACATGCAATACTCACTTTTTTTTTCATATTTTTCCCTTTTTGTTTGTTTGTTTGTTTTTCCCCCTTCATCCATGCTAGTTATTAAGACTTAACTTGGCCCTTCCCAAGATAACAGATTTATTTTATTGATTCCTGATCTCACCTCTCCCTCTCTCTCTCTGACACTTCTTACATCATGGCATTACTTTCAGATCACTAAGTAAAAAAACACACTACTTACTCTCCATCCATAGGACTGTCTTTTTATGCTATACTTCACTTACTGCTCCCCTTAGTAATGCAGACTGCCTGCTCTGCTCACCTTCTTGATTTCCTTCAAAAATTAAGATATTGTGACAAAAAATAATGCTGAGAACTATCCTATATAAGCTATGGAAAGTAGCCTTGATGGCTACTTCCAAAGTAGGTTTCTAAAGGCATGAAATTTGGTTTTCAGCCCTGGCAGTAACAGAGAAAATGGGAGGTAAACTGACCAGGTGTAGAAGCAGCAGTTTGAGGTTACCTCTACTCATGTTGGGAGGACAGTGAGGGACATAGTGTTGAGAACATGATGCATCTCTGGATGTCACTTAAAACACCTGCAGTTAATACCAGCTAAGGACTGTAGTTAAAACAGGCCTTAAGCCCTAGGAACTGAGTTTCTGCTATGACATTTAGACAAATGATCTTAAGACTGTTGGTGATTAGCACAAACAACTTGCCTGGGATGGCTGGCTGGTCACTGCTATCAGTCTGCCCATGCAGAAAAATGTCTGGGCTCCTCATTCTCCCTCTCTGGAGACATTCAAAACCTGCCTGGACGCGTTCCCGTGACCTGCTCCAGCAGCGGGATTGGACTAGGCGATCTTTCAAGGTCCCTTCCAATCCCCAACATTCGGTGATTCTATTTATCATTTCCTGACTGACCAGACAGACCAAATCCAAGGTGCAACCGAACCGAGCGTTCGCCTCCCGGAGCAGTGCTGCCTGGCATCAGGTACAGCCGGCTCTTCGCTGACAGGGCTCCGCCGTGCCTCGAGGAGGCCCGGACGGGGACGACGGCTGACGCCCCGTTCGCCTCAGTGCCGGGGGCTCCCCGTGAGAACCGGAGGGCCGTGCCACGAGCCCACACCAGCGCCTCGCCCGCAGGAAAACGAGCAGCGGCCGCTCCCCGCCCTGAGGTGAGCGTACAGCCGCCGCCGCCTCCTTCGCGCCCCTCAGCGCCGTGGGCGGGAAAGCGGCGCCCACACGGGGGCGGGGGACGGGGCAGGGGCACTGCCGCTTAGGGCGCTGTGGGGCGAGAGCGATCTCGCCGCCCCCCGCCTCAGCCGCGGCCATGGCGACACCCGGCGCCCCGCGGGAGGTGAGGCGATGGAGCCCCGCCGGCCGACCCCCGGCCCCTGCTCACCTCCTCCGTCCGCCTGCCGGTGCCGGGCGTACCCTCCCGAGCCCGGTGGGCCCAGGGTGGGAGCCGTGTGCCGCCCTCAGCCGCGGCTGTGCCCAGGCAGCGGCAGGGCTGCCTGAGGAGAAGGAAGGAGCCTGAGGAGGAGCCCGCGGTGCCCCCCGCTGCCCCGGTACCGAGGGGCGGCAGGTGCGCGGCTGCCTCGGCGGTAACAGGTAAAGATCGAATTCTCCCGGCCGCACAGGAAATGTTAATTTAGTGTAAGCTTTAATTACCTTACACATTTACCCCTCGAGCTTGTGACCGTCGTGTGCAGTGACCAGTCCATGCGTTACCCATGAGCCTTCCACACCCTTGGCCCCTAACTAATTTTTTCCAGCATTATGGGCTAGAAACTCCTGCTTTGTTTGGTGTAGTCCTCTGCTGTCACCACAGGAAATGATACTAAACTGATCATTAGTAACTCCTCACACAACTAGTGCTTCTCACCTCGTTCACTAAGCATTAATGAGCATTTTTGGGGACGCTAGAGAAACACAGGACTCCAAAGGCTACACCTTCCCCTCTTCCTGACACCATAGGCCTCAAGAAAGAGAGCACAGCAAACCTTAGCGTTCTCCATTTTGCAGACTACCACAGCCCTTACCACCCTTCCATTTCATTGGAAGACTCCTTCAGTTCTTACAAACATCCGTAGTTCTGTTCTCCATCGGGTCCACCAGCGCCACACCTCCAGGGGAATCACCATCACTCCTGCCTCCACTTATTTCCTCCCTCCTGTTAATCTGAAGACAGATGAGAAAGAGAGCTAATACTGACACTTGGAGCATCATTTTAAAGGTGTCTTTCCAGTCTTTGATTTCCATTCACTTACTGTAGGAAGAGGCAGCTTGGTTGGACCTTACTGGTCATCTTCTCAGATGACTTTCTAATGATCCATCAGCCAAATCCAATTTGTTTGGCAATTTTATTTGCCTCAAGACGTTGATCAGTCAGCAGGCCAACTAGACCAGCAGTATTCCTCCCAGTGTGCTACAGGAATGCAAACGTAAGAAAAACTTAAGTCGCTTTGTATAAACCTTGTTAGGTAAGCCAGGGAACTGTGCATATGTGGCAGTAATGATCCTGTCCCAACACTTGGCTTTGTTCCCTGTGTAGAACAAATTTTCCATCTCTGATAAAAGACCAAACTATATTGACATGAAGAATTTGCCTTGATTTTTGACCCTTGTTGGATAAAGTCAGTGAGACATTGGGCTTGGGTGCCAACAGCGTGTACGCTGGCCCTCTGAACTAGTGACCTCTGTAAAAAAAAAAAAAAAAAAAAAAAAAAACAGGTTTTTCCCTGTTCTCCTTCTATCCCATTAGCTATTCCTTTGATTAGTTTGCCTTCATCCCTCAGGGTCTCACATTTCTTTTCTCTACATAATATGCCATACGTTGTATTACTCTTAGCTCAGTCTTAGAGCACGGTAGAACACATTTTTCTTTCTGGGCTTGTCCAACATGAGCTCATATTCAGATCTCTTTTTCTTCCCTTGACCACTGAAAATAAAATATCACAAATAACCTAATATATTTGGATCCATCTATATCCGTAAAGCTGTGGTAAATCCTGACATCATGGAGATGGGTGAGAATTAGACCTTGAGTACCCACAGAAATCAAATGTATGATTACATCCTTTGCAGTGCATGGCTCCAAATTAGCCTGTCAGGTTTGCATGTACTACTTCTGCTGACTTCAGTGGGAATTGCACATATGAAACTAACAGAATAATCAGGCCCTGAAAATTTAAGCTTGTGTCCCCAAGCATAGCTACAGCATTTTTAACTGATTCAGTGTGAGATGCATCTGTGACCCTAGAGCAACTGCAACAGCTGGGAGTATGTGCTGGCACCCAGAAAGCTAGTGCTTTCTTTCCACATGGGATATACAGCAATCTCCAACCTGCCCTGCTTGTATTTAAAACACAAACTTAGATATAATATAAAGGAAGTGTTTCTGTTACCATGACATCGAGCAAGAAAATAAACATTACTCTCCCTAGAAAATGAAATACAAGGTAACAGCGTTTTAGCAAGTCTAATGGCAGAAGTCGGAGCCATCATAACACATTATAGAAGCCAAATGAAAAGGTTGGTTTTGATAGCTTGAAACAAAAGAGGAAAATATTGAAATACTTTGCATACAGAAAAAGAGAAACACTTTAGATACTCTATGTTCTAACCAGGTGTTAGAAAACCACTGTTTTTATTTTCCTTTTCATCTTTTGTTTTTGAAAGCCTGCTTTTTTTTTTTTTTTTTTCCCCCTGAATTCCCCAACTAAGAGCTAGGACTAGATATAAAACTCACTAGGTACTTCCTACAAATCTCTCAAACAGAAATTAGATTATTTTTCAAAACAAAACTAAAAACAACTTAGGAACAAATAATTAAAATTAAAACGTGGGGAGCATTAGCTATTATCGATAAGATGCATACTGCTGCACTATTCTTGAAATAAATAAGTATTTAAGCATTTTATACCTGACATCGTAGGTTCAGTATCCCAAATCCTTAAATACAGTCTGATTAGCCACTCAGGAGAGCAAGAAATTATGTAGATAATCTAATCAGATACGAAAATGAAGAGTACGTATGCAGTTAGTATTACATAAGCTTATAGAAGTTGGTTTAAATAAAATACATCCAATTATCAAAAGAAAAAGAAAAAGAAAAAAAAAACTAATAACAGTCTCTATTCCTTTACTTGAAGACCTCTTTGTAACAGCTGGTAGATAACTTCTAATGATAACTCAGTAGAAATCACTTCATTCAACAGATATAGGAGTTACACTGAATTCTGAGCTCGGAAATGTCGCTACATTTATTTGCATTCCTCTTCAGGACAGCAATGCAGTCCTTATTCAATCTGTGTGACTTAACTCTAAGGATATGACCTTGCACTGGTACATTATTCAAATAAATCATGCACATAAATCCCATTTTATACTATTTTAATTTTGCTCTATAATAAGATGTCTTTCTAAAAAAAAATATGAAAAGGTTTCTTTCTTTCAGTATTGAGCTGATATGCTCAATACTGCAGATGTAGAAATCACATGCCTGTTTATTACGGTATACTCAGCATAGATCTGGGGGTTTCTCTGCCCTCATTTTACAATTTACAGGCAAACCTACCTGGTACAGACAGAAGAAGTCAGACCCAGTATTTTCAGCAAGTCCATTGCCTGCCCAGTTCTACGAAGTAAAACCATGACCACCCAACTTGATGTTAATTATTTATTTTGTAAAGTTGTTCATTTTAGAGCTGAATTAGTGAAATGCAACTGAACTGAGCCAAAGGCTCGGACTGGGCTGCCATTTTGACATTCTCATCAGGGAAATGATGCTGTAAACACCCATACTTGATTCACATGCATGGTCTCTTGGTTGCCTACAGTAATGCCCATCTGTTCGAATGGCATCATGCCCACTCAACTTGCTCAAGGGAATACATGCTGGGCAGTGATTGGCTTAGGTAAGTATTTTTCAAACTGGGTCGGTGTCGACCTCCTTTTGGGAAGGCCCAAGAGGAAAAGGAAACAAAAAGAATTTTCATTTTTTATTTTAATGGATTGTTTTCATTTAACATTCAGCAAAAACACCACCATCTATAAAACATTCCATAGTTGATTTTGCTGATTCCTTGTTACCTGTGACCCCAGCAAGGAAAAATAAATTAAACTGTATTCTCTCTCTCTCTCTTTTTTTTTTTTTTTTAAATGAGTTCAACCTGTTATAAAGTCACAGTCCATGTAACATTAAGACCATCTTATCCACAGAAAAGAACCCTGTCTCAGCGGGCATTGTCACATTCTGACAATTGAACTAATTTCTTTTTGTTGAGCATTGGTCAACACTCAAATATTTGAATTTATAGATATTCTTACCAGAAGCCGTAGCCTGGATTCTGTGGGGAGAGTGGTGAGCAATATTATGCCTCAAATTATTAGTCAGATCAAATTAATGTTATTGTACAAAAATATAATTCCAAAATATAAAATAAACATGCACACATATACAGATGCTGGAGGTGCAGTATCATGATAGGATTATTCCTAAAGCAGAATAATTTCCAAATATAGCCTTTACGTCTCCAAAGCCAAAGAACTTTGCTTTAGTGAAGTACATTGTACAGTGGAGCCATTGTCTGTCACATCGCGTTATCAAACAAAAAGGAGGGGAGCATGTCACCCTTTCTCCCTGCAAATAAACTGTTGTGTTCTTTTCTTTTTTTTTCTTTTTCTTTTAATAGAAAGCTACCATTAGCTACTAACAGAAAGCTACAAAAAAAAAAAAAAAAAAAAAAAAAAAAAAAAGATGAAACTAATCCGTCTCCTTTTCATTTGGGAGACAAAAGCCTTTCAGTGCTGCGTCCATGCGCTCTGACTACTGTTTTGACACTGTGTCAAGATGCTCCCACTCTGCTCCCAGTCTCAGATCACAGTTGGAGTGTCTTGATACAGTGTTGAATCAGTAGTGTCAGCAAGTCTCAGAGCAGAGTCAAAGAGCCTCAACGTAGCCTCAGAGCAGGTAGTCAGACCTTTCCCCTAAACTGAAGCCAGGTTGGGGGGTGCTCTTTTTTATTATTATTATTTTTAATTGTTTGTTTTAACACATTTCGACCCAGCTGCACCAGACTCATGCTTTTAATTACTAACCCTACTTGCACTGAGGTATCAGAACTAGCTCTTTCCCAGCCCTGAAGAGCTGTTAAAAAGCAGCATGGAATAATGTTAATATTTTCTTGAAAGAGCAAAAGCAAGCCTAAGCACAGGGACTGAGGAGCTCTGCTTTCTCAGAGCAGCCAGCACTGCAGCGAAGGTTTGTTAACAAGGCCCGACCCTGCTTTGGCAGCGCCCCGTTCAGCTGTACCACGGCAGGGATGACCACCGGGAGCCCATGCCCTAGGACCCTGCCCTAGGACCCTGCTTACCTGCTGAGGCACCATCCTCTGCTGCTGCAGACCCCGCTAACCGCACTGGCGGACTGCCGGTGGAAGCATGGTGTACTCTGCCATGCCATAGCCGCAGCTCAGAGCCCTGGTGGTCCCAACGCCAACAGGAGCCCTCTCAGCAGTTTCACTGGGGTCACAGTTTGTCTCGCTCGGAGCGGAGCAGGTTGACACACCTGCTCTCTTCAGCAAGACGATGCCGCGCGCAGTTGGCACAGTGCAACTCGTGTAGCCGAGAGGCGCCTCGGTGAGGTGGTTAGTGAGGACCTCGCAGTCTGCACGAGGTCCTGAGTGCTGCCTGGGGTGAGGACAAGGACAGACATGGCAGGGGCACTGTCCTGAGGTACAGGAGGGGAAGACTTGATGCGGGGAAGGACATCGGCTTGGTAAAGAGGTCAAGGGGGCCTGCAGAGGTTAGTGATATACAAGGAAGTGGATAGGGTTTGAAAGCTTTGGTTAAGGACTGTGAAAACAACAGAACAAACAAAAAAACAGGCCTTAATGCCTGAAACTTTGTCCCTTTTTACCTGTTCTGTTTTTATTTCACTTAGAGAAGTAACGTACATTCTTTCTTATAAACCCACTAAAGCTACAGCATGACTTGAAAAGCTAAAGGCACCCCTCAGATGGTACCAAGTGAAGGGATGTTGTAAGTGTGGGCAGAGACCGAATTAAACATATGAGCATAGCAAGCAAAGGAGATGAGCAAGAGGAAAGCTGTAAGGCCTGTACAAAATAAAGAGCAGGAGATGGTGCTAGCTTTTAACACAATTTTGTAGAGTAATACTTGTTAAATCAAAATATCTTAAGGACTGAATGTGAAAATTGTTCCTCAGCTTCCTCCTAGGAGGTAGAGAATCTGTGCAGAGCCCATGATTTCAGGCAGTGCTGCCCAAATACCCTCCTGTGGGAGGGCCCAGGCACGGGTAGCAGCGGGCCAGGACTGCATGCCAAGCACAGAACCAGCCGTCGGGTTTGGGGACATGACGGATGTCAGTACCTAAGAAGGCATCTGTGGAGTGAGAAACGAACAGGGTTTAGAAAGAAAATAACTAGTCTTAAGAGGCAAGATTAGAAAACCTAAATAGGTCAAAGTCAATTTTGCTGTAGCTTTGCATCTGAATATGTAATCCAGTCAATTTTGTATGCTAACACCAGGGGGGCACAGAGATCAATGTATATAATTTAGGTTAAATGACCACTGCAGAGTGGGATGCATGCCTTCTTTTCACAGTAGAGCCAAATTTATCCCTAATGTAAATGCAGTGATTTCACTGGACTTTTAGCAGGGATATATTTGCTCATTTCTGTGGTCAAAAACCTCCTCAGTAACTTGTCACTTACGCAGATGCAACCCACACACATGCAAAGGTGTTTCTAATTTCTCATTAATTGCTTATTCCTTCTAATTATTGGGCTGCTACTTATTAAATGGCATATTAGTAAGGCACAGTTAAAAATATTTCCACAAGAAAGCAAAAAGTGGTTAAGAGTGTAGGTATTGGATCATTTCAGAGCCACGTGTGTCAGGCCCTGGTTTTGGAAGCTGTGTGACAAGATGGCGGCACAGGCCACAGGTCGGTGGGAAACAGCAAATGGAGACCTGGGCGCGGGGACGTACCTCCCTCCCCACAGAAAGCCGAGGCACAGTCTGCCAAGTGCTTTGAGATCCCTGGCGCTAGATGTTACTTAAGGTGGAAAGTATTTCTCACTGGCCTTTGTGGTGACTTTCTTGCAGGTGCTTGCACAGCAAGGAGAAGATGGGCATTTCCTTCGCATGGGCTGCAGAGGAGCTCTCTGACCTGTCACGACCATTTGCCTTCACGCACCACAACAAGCAGGTCTGCCCCAGTGCTCTCCCAGCTGTCTCTGGAGGTAAGACAGAAATTAAAGGTCGTATCATCTAGACACAAATTAAAATCTTTACTGGTAGAAACCTGGTGGAAAGTCTCAGAATAGAATGAATTATGTATTTGAACACTTAAGATTTCCTTGCCTTTATTGCAGCATGGGGTCTGAACTCTGCTTTCTTCCCTGCACTTTATTACATGGTTAGAAGTCCCGCAGTAGGAAACTTGCAGTTTGAATTTTGAAGCACCTATAGTGTCATACTTTTTATTTTAATATTTGTCACCAACGGTGCCGACAGATAAAAAGTGCTGGCTCCCCACAGCATGATATGCGGGATTTTCAATAGAGCTACACAATTGCTTTTGCTAAGTGCTTGCGGGGCTCACAGTGCCAAATCCCGCAAATTGCTGCATTCAGGCCACTTTGCAGTGCTGTATGTACCAAGGCAAGTGATATTTAAAAAGTTAGCTGCTTGCAGGAGGGGCATATACCTAAATGGCTGATTTCTTCTTAAAGTCCTAATAATTATTTGAAGACATCGGTACAAACGAATTCAATAATGGTAGCACTTAAGAAATGGTCAAAACTTTTTGTGTCACTTACAAATTATGCTATGTATTGCATTTAGTTTTAGAAAGAAATTCTGTTCGCATAGCACCAAAGTTTTCTGGCCAAGGAAGTCTAGAGCAATGTCACCAATCATACTATTTATGTATTACTACTTTCTCTTCTTCTTAGTTTTTTGTTTGTTTTTAACCTTAATTTATAGTAATATCATTGTTGATATCCCAGCCTCACAGCAGCGCTATGGTGTAAATTATTTCCTATGCATGGTAATGCTAAATGTGTATTAGTGTAACCTGAAGTATCAGGGGAGATTTTTGTATCTCCTGCCTTGTTCACAGGTCAATTAAGAAACTGATTAAGCCCAAAAAGTCTATGATGATAATTGTTGGAAATAGACTGGGATGATAATTGGTTTAATGACTGCTAAAGGAGTCATTGGGATGCGTCTCTCTCAAGGAGCCTGAATGGCACTTTAAGAGCTAGATTCATCCTGGGTGTTGGTTGTTGACTTTAATGGTATTACTCCAAAATCTGATTTGGATCAACTTACAAAATATTGCAGATAAGACAAATAATTTTAAAAGGATGTTTCTGCTGAGCTTTGGTGTCTCTCTTGAACTATCCTATTCAATGTCAACTCCTCTGGTACAAATTCTGCCTTTACAGCTTGAAGTGGCTCTATAAGGTGGGAATTCACTGAGGGTTTTATATTTTTATACATTTTTTTCTAGCATAGCAGGAAACAAATTCTATATAATAACTAGAAAATGTAGGCCGAGACCATCCTCTGCACAGGAAATTTCACTCAGAGGGTTGGACACCCAGCGAGGTCCTATTCACAGACTTCTCTTTGTATTTTTCTGCCTGGAACCAAAGAAGGGGATTCATGCCAAAACCCTGCAGGATATGGAAATCTATCGGCTGTTCTGTGCTTCTACATGTCTTTCAAAGTGGCTTCTGATTCGGGGAGCCCTAAATTAAGAACCATGGGCTTGGGGTTTTCAGATTTTTATTTTTTTTTTAATAAGGACTCAAAACCTGCAGCTTCAATTCAAATAGGAGTCAGAAGCATTCTGTACCTTTGAAAACCCCCTGACATTTCATTCCTCACGCTGAGGACCCAGAACAGCAAAAATTTAGACCAAAATGATTTCTCCGGGCTAGTCAGTATTAGAGAATAGTGTAGAAGTTGGAAAACCTTTGCTGCTGGTTCTCAGTCATGCCTAGGCTTGGAAAGGCTATAAGGTTATAAATCTTTCAGTGAAAAACAATTCCTGCTTCATGCCATCAACATTGCCTGAAGACATCTGCGTAGGGCATCTCTAGAGGAGGCTCCCATTACTAGACCTATGCAGAAGTATAATGAGAAACTTGCATCCGGTTTGAAAGACATTAATGAGTCTCTCTTGGATACAAAATATTTGTTCAACACCCTTATGGGCAAAGTAACACACAGCTGAGTGGAAGCTCTGGCAGAGTAAGTTGCACCAATAGGTCTCAGAAAAGGATCAACACAGCTCTGCAAAGAAAGTGTCGTTTTTTCAGGTCCATTTTGCAGTTCTGGTACTTACACATGCCTGGGTTGCTCTGAATATAATACTTTCCAGCACCTACTCCTGTTTGTTCCAGTGGGGTTTCATTTGCTATGGGGGGTATTCTGGATTCCTCACTGCTTTCTTCTCTCATTTTGTTTTTCTATTCTCAATAACACTTCCAAAACAACAATGACAAAAAATTCAGCATCTTAAATGAGCTGTAGACATTTTTACTGAGTTTTCCTCTCCCCTCCCACAAGATTTCTTGCACACAAAAATATTTCAGGGTTCCTTTTTTTTTTTTTTTCTTTTCCCCCTAAGCTTGGTGCATCATTGAGCTAATGATGCACAGTCAAGCTACCCAGTATCGTTAGATTACCTAAGGCTCTGATCCTGGTGTGCCTTACATATGTGAACATTTAACTCCTTGAAGACAAGGCAAACAGTTGTATACATATTTGCAATGCAGCATGTCAGTCCCCAGAAAGCAAAGAAGGTCGGTGTGTTCTTTCATGTAATGTATCAATAACTAGAGTTACTCTGCAAAAAGAAGGATGGAGTCTGGATTTCATTTGCATTTTGTGCTCTATCACAGTGCTAAGCTCCTCAGTAAGAGAAGGAGAGTTAACATTCCCATTCCCAATCACTACAATTGGCTTCCTCTTTTCTTGTGCCCTTTCATCCAATAACCATTTTGTAGCCTGCTTAGTCTTAGCAAACACCAAACTCTTCTGCCCTGCCCAGTGTTGGACTGTCCTTCTCAATCACACCAAAAACCAGATTCTTCTGTGTGAGAGACTAATGGCACACAGTTGGCATACAAACCTTGAAAAAAGGTAAATGCAGTCACCTATGCACATGGCACTGTGGCAGGTATGGAGAAGGCCTGAGGGAGGGAAATGTAGAAAAGGCAAAAAGATCTGGAATTAAAATAAATAAATTAATTAATTAAAAATAAAATAAAAAATAAATTCAGCTTGCCAGGGAATGGATAAGAAATATAGATGGCAAAAGGCTATCACCAAAACTCCAGATTTACCTAGTAATAAGAGCAGCCTGTGCAAACCTAAAACAGCCAGGACATGGCTTTTGCTCAGCAGAAAGCCTCCATGGCACTGCTTTGCACTGGTGCTAAAACCAGAGCAAAAGACAGGGTATTTTGTTTGAACACAACTGCTCTTGGCATTGTCACAGACATTATCAGGCTAGTTAGGGGGAGAGAGAGGGAAAGTTAATCAAGCTCATGCACTGCATCCACTGGTCTTGTTGCATGAACATTGAGGGATTGCCTTCCCTCTCCTTTCAGTCCATTCACTTCTTTTTCCATTGTTCGTATATCGGCTCTCTTCATGCTTTCAGTTTTTACTCCACTTTCCAATCTTCCAGGTTTGAGTATTTTAGCATTAAGGATATACATTGTAATAAAATGCAATGCAGATTTATTAGGGATTATGCAACCCTTGATCAAGTCTCAAGCCAGAAGAGCCCTAATGAAGAAAAATGTTTCTGGGTCCTACGTTGGCAGAACCTCTGTCATTCCACATTAGCAACCCGAAGTGGTTCTGCTACATGAGGCTACTGGAAGCTCCTGACCACTTCTTTAGCACCATTACAAAAGCATTAACTGATCTGCACGTTTCCATAACCCTCCCTCTATGGCAGGCTTGCACGGAGATATTTTGTGAATAAAACAGAAAACGTACAGCAGAAGCTATAACTTTTACAAATGGCACGTATATTTTATAGCTATCATGCATAGGAGCCAATTTCTTGAGGAGCACTGCCTATAAATCACAACTGGGAGAAGACAAAGATGCACTTATTTATTGCATTGATTTCAACCGGGGAAAAAATAAAAAATAAAAAAATAAAAAAAAAGGTCTTTCTTTCTCCCTCCCCTTTAAATTAAAGGCTGGGTAAAGAAGAGTCCAGCAGCATCTTAGGGACATAGCTTTGGCACTCGCAGTTCGGAGGGACTGCTTGCTTGCTCATTTATTGCAAGGGAAGGATCATACTGAAAGCTCTGGTACCTCTTCTAGTCACAGAAAACTAAAGACATTTTTATACACACACATAGATGTATACATAAGTTCAAAGTAGGATTTGAGTTGGTACTGAGCACTTTATGTATGGACAAAGCAAAAAAATAAAATAAAATAAAAAGCACCTGAAACAACAACGAAAAACCCCACAACAACACAGATATGAGTAAAACAGGGAAAGTACTTTTATGATAGTTCTTTATCTGGGAGCTTTGATGCCCTTAAGGCCCTCCAAGCTAGTAACAAGGCTGGGCATTTTTTACAGGACAGCTTGTGAAATCCACACAGACGTAACTAAAAAACCACAACAAAACCAAATCAGGCAGGGGTGCAGCTGGGTGAGCAATGGCCTTGCTCCCAGCCTGCCGCGAGTCAGCTCAGCTCGCTGATCCAGCGGAAAAGTAGCCCACTCAAAAAAAAAATAAAAAAAAAAAAAGGAAAAAAAGAGTTTTACTTAACAATACAAATTTACTTAACAATACAAATCCCAGCCTAAGCAGCTCCTCAGCACAGTGCAGCCATTTCTGCTCATGCCCACAGCCAAGCACTGCCCCGAGCAGCCCAGGGAGCTTCTCCTCCGCCGAGCGGCCGTGGGCCAGGTCAGCGGTGCTGCGTGGCGGAGAGGCCGCCTGCCGCGGGGACACAGATGGCCAGGGATGGCAGAAGGAGGGGACAGCAGCAGAGAGCAGCGGGGCGGCGTGCCGCAGACTTGGGGAGGCAGCAAGCAAGCAGGACAGACAAAGCTGCTGGAGCCCTGCAGGGCTGCGGATGTGGCCGCCCCTAGCACCAGGCATTCCCATCTCCGGGCCCCTTCCCTACCTGAGCTGGGGCTGGGACCCCTGCATGAGGCCCCCAGCACCCGCAGAAGACAGGGGAAATGTTTTAGCAATCTTCCTCAGGAAAAGGCAATCTCACATAGTTAAACTGTAGCTTGTTATTAAGGCAATGAAGAGCGTACTTTGTTAGCAGTCTTGTAGGTGATGCAGTAATTGCCTTGTCTTCCTCCTGAAGCGCTTGATTTTTTTCCTTTGGCTACTTCCCTTAGGCAGGCAGTCTCCCTCCTTCACCCTCGCACCTCTGCTGAGCTTCAGGTAAGTGCCAATAATTCACAGATAAATAGATACAAGAATAGCTGCGACTTCCATTTGCAAGAGGGAGATCTTAAAGTCACGAGACTGATAGCAGCTTCATGAAGACAGGCAAAACAAAAGAACAAACAATTTCAGAAGATGCAAAAATGGGGAGAAAAGAGACAAAAGGAGGAAAAAGCAGTGCTGCTATCAGCTCCAAGGGCTTCCTGTCCCCAGGCCTGGATCTTCCTGGAGCTGCCCCCAGGCTTTGTTAGAGCCAGCACCACTCACACGACTTGTCCTGTATCTGGGTGAACCAACTGCAACAGCAAAACTTCCAGAAAAGCAGGGAGTTGCACCCACAGAGCATTCTGGATTTGCATAGAGGTGGCTCCCCAGGACAAAATCCCTTGCACTTGCTGGGCAACGAAGGAGGAGAATTGAGAGAAAAGGTTTGGTTTGATCTGAAGAGTAAGACCATACCTTTTGCAGGTGATTCTGTGGGTACTGGAGCTGCTTCCCCATGGATGGGCTCTAATGCCTGGAGCCTTTGCTGTGTAGCAAGGCAGGAGTGCCAGCTGAAGCCCAGCAGCTGCAGCCCTCTCCATGTAGGTTTCTGGGATCATACATGTGTTGATTTTACACATTTTCTTCCGTGACAGCACTTACAAGGTGTTTTTATCCTGGGCTAACTACAGTCAGAATACTGCAGGAACACGGTACTCCTAAGACCACTGCACCTCTGACAGACACAGGTCAGTCGTTTCGCAGTTGTGGAGAGGAGAGCTTGTGTAAACCCCACTGCTTCAGGATGTGGGCCAGAACATGGAAACTGCTTGTGCAGAGCAGGAAAAGAGCCTTCACTGCCTGTGCCAGAGAGAGGGACTTACACGTGGTAACAGCTAGACAAAATGCACCAAAAATCGGTGTGCTCTGAAATGTTGGTAGGAGAAAGTGAGGACACTTGGGACACTGGGATGCACGATTCACTTCAATAGGAATGGAGGCAGATTTTCCATTAACTCCTGCAGTGGGTAGGAAGGCTGTTGGAGGGACAGCCTCTTGCCCCCCTCACACCTCTGCTTTTCCGCTGCTTTTCCCACCAGCTCCCTCATCTGCCACCCCAGCCTGGAGACGTGCAAGACTCAGGGTGGGTCACTTTCTGCCCTGTCCTCATTTTCCTTTTATGTTCCCTCTGAGCTGCTGCTCAATGACTCAAAGACGTTCCAGCACAAAATGACCTGTCACTCACTCCCTCAGATGGTTCCCAAACTTTTTTTTTTCCTTCTTCCGGAGGCAATGGACTGATAACTTGCTTTTTCCAAAACTCTAAGGCACCTGACTGAAGGCTGCGACCCCTCAGTGAAGGTGATAAATTATGAAGAGATCCACAGCGTGAGAAATCTTATTCTGGTAGTACATTTGATCGGTCAACAGACAAGTATCTAGGCATGCACTGAAAAAAAATACAACCATGTAAAGGTGACTGTGTAAACTTGCAGGTATGAATACTTCTTAATGAAATATTTCAATGCTTTCTGGGTACGTTGGTATGTAGTGAAGCTAAATGGAAAAATTCTTCAATGTGTAAGAGCTAATATACTGGACTGCTACAAATACAGGTCTGTTGTTAATCCACTGTTGTTAATGCAAATTTGTATTTCAAATCATCTATATGGCTTTTTTTTTTTTTAAACGCATTTAAGATTTGCTTCCAAGCCACAATTTCCAACATATCACTGTCCTTAATGCCACTCAGATCATGAAGTGACTCTTTGCCTAAAGCCCATCTTCAGCAAGAATTACAGCAATTCGGGTTGGCACTTACGTGAGCCACCCGCACCGCCTGGGCCTCGAGCAGCTGGTTCCAGCCTGCGTCTGCGACAGAAGCTGCGAGTTACACCGACAGGGAGGGAGATGTTGCAGGCATTACCGAAAGCCTCTCCATCCCGTTTTGAATGCCTCGTAGCTGTTGAAATACAGGTGCATTTGGACCCGGTATATCTGTTTTCCAAATGCCTTTTGTAGCACTTCTTGGCTGCTAAGAAAAAAGGGGAGAATCCTCAAACATGTACCAGAAACTGTGATATTATCTTTTTCCACCTGCACAGTTAGGCTGTTTTCCCTAGGAGCTTTTAACTGATACAGGAACTATATACTATGCTGGCAAAGCACTCCCTGGTGTGACTGCAGCTATGCCAGCAAAGCTGTGTTTTGTACCAGCGCAGGGCTGCTCTACCCCCACTCCCAAGTGGGACAAAACAGCATGGAAAAAACAACCGCACAGGAGCCACCAGACAAAGGCCCCACGTCGCGCTGCAGAGCTCTCAGCTGCAGCCCTGGCTGGGTGCAGCCCCACCTTGGGAAGCTCAGCCTGTGCAAAAAAGGGCCAGAGAGCAGCGTGGCACTCTGGCACAGGCTAAGGACCCGCATCTCTGGGAGCTGCGGATGTCCAGTGTGTTACAGATGCAGCTCCATGATGAAGCACAAGAGCAGGCAGCTCTCCCTCTGCTGCCTTGCAGCAGCTTTCACCCCCACACCCACAACTGGACTTTCCTTGACCCATCAGAAAGCCGATGCCAAGTGAGCAGCATCCTGTGCCGCAGTGTGTGCTGCAATTATAACGACGACTTTTCATGTGGGCCTGCTTATGTCACAAATACCATCCCAGAAGATTCATGCCGAGGGTCCCTGGACTCTGGTACATATTGTCTTAGAAAAACAAGGAAAGCAGCACTTGTCTGTCAGTGGTCAAACACTACCCAAGTGCTGCAAGATGTGGAGCAGCTGCAGGAGATGAGCACAACTCAATTTTCTCCCAGCTCTGCGTCAGACCCCTCTCTGGTCTGACTTGCACTGCTCACAAACAAGCTCATATGCCAGCAGAAGAGATGAAGCAGGGCCACAGCCCTCACTCTCAGGCTTCAGGCGCCCCCCACATTTTAAAGCTAGGGTGGAAAACCGAACTATTGCTCTCTGCCACCGTTGCCCTTCTTCCTGCCCGTGGGCTAGGCAGGGTGCCAGGCAGATGCACCACGCAGCTTAGGCACAGGGCTGATTGGCACCTCCAGGCTGAGCTCGGGCCCCAGCGCCCTGGCCCCATGCCCACCTTCCCAGTACAGGTGGAGAAAATGATGCAGCTTGGAATAGGATCCCCACACAGGGAGATCTCCATCAGCACAGTGAATGTATGCCTACTTTTAGCTAGTCAGCAGGGAGATGCTGAGACAAAGGCCCGTGCTTCAGTACACCACCAGTAAAGCAGCTTTCAGAGCTGTGTGGAAACATCACTTTACCCTTGGGATACCCAACACAGGAACTTTTTCTGAACAAGCTCACATCATTCCAAACCCAGCGTCAGGCAACAAGCCTCCCTTTCCAGTACCCCTGTTGTGAGAACCTCTGCACAGAACTGCTGCCTTCCTTTTACCACAGAGGAAAAGATGGCACATGCGCCGTTACCAGAGCCCTGATGAACGTTCCCCGATAGCTTTTCTTGCAAGGGCATGTCTATGAGCCTGTACTGCAAGACACTTCCATTTCACATCTTAAAATGTTGCCCGTGAGTTAGGAATATGCATGCATTATAAATGAGAATAATGAATTGGTGATTTCATTATCTAGTTTTTCAGCACATACGCATCTGTGCAGTGGCTTATGGAGAAATAATCAGGTAGAAAACTAACATTTTCTTGAAAAAGATCATTTTAATAAAATGAGTTTGTTGCATAAACAACGAGCTAAGAATTATCTAGATAAAAACAGAACCGTTCTCTTTGAAATTAAGAAATGCTATTCCCAGTTTTGTTATAGTAGGGCTCAAATTTATTTATTAAAAATATTTTTGAGCCTAAAGTCTTTCTGAATGTCCATGCAATGCAATTTTAGTGGCATATCTGATAGATAAGTCTCTTACTCTGCTGTTTGCCCCAGATGGGATGTTACATCATTCTTTCCAGAAAGCTGAAAGGTTTTCTCAAGCTGGAATTTGTACCTGCTCTGGTGCTTCCTACCAGGGATAGCCCTATCCTGGTCATGCCCAGCAGCCCTCCTTTACGTGCAGCATGTCCCACTGTCTTGAAGGAGCTACATGTGCACACACAGCTACCAACATCAGCAAAGATCTAACCACTGAAAACATCTGCAGTGCCAGCAGTCTGTGCCCCTGCACTTGTCCATAAACTTGCGGTAGAATGAAATTTGGGCACCGACTATGCTTCCTTGAAAACATTTTCTACAAAATATCATTTACATTCTCCAAGCCCAGACTCAGAACAATGACAACCAGTAGTGCTCTAGATCAGTGCAGAGATTTGAAAGGCTCTAGATATTCATCTTTGCATCTGTGCTGCAACCTTGCCAAGCCTTGTACACCATGTGAATGGGTAACCACATTCATTTCAGCTGTCACAATTGCTGAACATCTTTCAGGACAATTATGATTCATTCAAGTAGGAGGTGCCATGAGAACTGCATCTCACTAACTTTTCAAAGTCCCTAAAAGGACTGTTTCTCTGACTGGAGATACAACTTACCTCATTACCATATGGTATGTTTAAAATAAAGGAAAAAAGCCTGCTAATGAGCTCTGTTAGGCTGTCTAATGGCAATTTCCAGTGTCGGAAGCATGGCAGTTACACAGAGATACAATACCTGTGGGCCTAGAAGCCCATGTGACAGAAATACACCGTCCCCATCCAGGCCCTACAGCCCCGATCCAGCATTTGCACATTTGAATGCAATCCCAAAAGCTAATTTTTTGGTATTGAAACCAAGAAGCACAGAGATAGGCTCAAGGCACCCATGACCAAGTCCCCTCCATTCTTGCTGACCTGAGTAAAGGTTAAGAGTGCCCCTAAGCTAGTACCTCCTTCTCGTGCCCAGGTTTGTCACGGATCTTCTTACCTCACCTCGGTCCGACAGGGGAGGCGCATCCAGGAGAGAACAACGCCAGGCACAACAACAGGGCTTCTGCTTCTCTCCCGTTCTTCCTTCCTCACGGGGTGCAGCTCTGCTGTGGGGTGAGCCATCGTTTGGCATGACTTGCACGTGTGAGCCAGCAGCGGTGATACAGCACGGACTGACAGAAACTCTGACACTAAGCTCATGTATTCCCTTTATTGAACTGTACTAGTTATTGCAATCAGATTAAGTCACATTTATAAAGCAGACCATCCAGTTGCACTGAAACCGATTATATTCATTACATAGTTTTAATCACTGTCCGGTGAACTGGCAAATCCAATCAAAGCATTAGTCTTTAATTAAAAAAATTTAAAAGAAATATTCAGACAATAGCCAAGCAATCACATCACAACGCACAGTTACCTAAAATTGCAATTAAAAAGCAGTTTAAAAAATATCACATCTAATTTTTAACTATCAATATAATACAAGAAGCAACAAAGGGCAACAGCATCAAAGCAGATTTATCTAACACTATAAATTCAGTCAGAAGCAGAAGCTCTAAAGTACACTAGCTGAAGCAGGACAATAAAAAATACTGAGCATGGAATACTTTTAATCTCTCCATTAATATTCATTTCCAGCTGCTTATAATAGCAGCGCCTCATGGCCAAATCATTAGAGTTTTACATCTGGGTTGCAAATGACACTTTGATTGGATGTAATGTTCAAATGGTCCTCCCCACTGTGCCACCGTCAAGTCTTCTGCAGAGAGGTGTCCTGTAGTGCCAGTGGCTCACTGTGCGTGCTGGCTCAATGTGTGGTTCTGGAAAGACGAAAAAAGGAGACGTGCATAAGGGGCAGAATAATAGAAAGCATGCCCGTACCCTCCTACTCAGTACCATTTATGCAGAGCTCGACATAAAAGCTTCTCAATTATTACAAAACAAAATGCAATAAAGAAAAAGTACTCATAAGTAACAGCTGCCAATATGACACATTTGCTTTGTTCTGATAGATCTGTTAATGCTGGCATGAACTTAGAAAAAAAATTCTACAAGCCAAGTACAGCCGTGAGGGTTTCTTTTTTTTTTTTTTTTTTCTTCCTTTCCTCTTTCAATACATATAAAGAAAATGGTAACACTTCACGGGCAAAATCTGCCTTTAGGGATTCCCTTAACTGTAACAATTAAAAAAAAAAAATCTGAATCGCTGTGGGAACCCTTGCCACATTTTACTCTTTTATTCTCACTAGTAACGGGTGCAAGTACTGGCAGAGAGGCACACCAGATTGTGACGCATACTTCTCAGTCCAAGAAATACTTCAGCAATAACAGCTGAACCACCAGTTCAGGCAACGGGGATATTAATCCCCGGCAGAAAAAAAGACTGGACACTTAACCCAGAAGTTACATCTCTTTAAAGAACTGGCTTTGCTCTACACATTTCTTACAGCAGGTTAGTCTTTTTGTTCCCTTTCTGGTAGATCTGTAACAGCCTCGTGTCATCACGGTATCTTGCATCAGAGGATGCTGACCTGTCCTGCCATTTTGTGCAGGAGCCAATGAAGAGTGAAGCCAATCTTAGAGGCACATTTTCAGAGCAGCGATCACCTTCGTTTTGTGTGCTGACTGAAACCCCAGTCCTATGTATATAATCATAGCTTTACTTGTATAATTTTTAAGTATTGGAGCAACTAGTGAGGCGCTTCACAGTGAGCTTTTGTTGGGCATTCCCAGTTATAAAAATCCACGTGCATTATTTCAAATCTGTGCAATTTCACTGGTCTCCATCCGCCTAAAAACAGAGCCGAGCAAGTCCGTCAGCTTGAGGAATACATTTTTAAGCATGAAATTAATTTTGAATCTGATTATTTATTTACAATGACAGTGCTTTAGAATAAAGATATTTTAACTTTTAATAAATCATCTGGCTCTTCTACGTTACCCACAGTTACATCTCAATTCAGAGGAAAAAAGTGATCTCCACTTTATCCAGAGATGACATCTCCCTAATGAAAGCCGTCTGTGCAAAGAGCTAGCGGGCGGCCTGCGATGCTCAGGCAGCGATGACCCCGTTTGCAGCCGGCATTTCTGGACTGTGCACTCCCAAGAGCTGACCAGCAGGTGTCAGAAGTGCTGCTGACTTCCTAAATCATGTCAAAAGTTATCTGATATTGTACGGACGGGCAGCAAGGAAACTGCACGGTAGTGGTCAGGCTTTAACGTGACAAAAGGTTAGAGAGAAGACAGAAGTAGTATAGCTGGAGCACACCCAGAAGGATCCCTTGTGAAACTAAATGACAATCAACGGATGAAATAGCAAAATAACTGTATCTTGTTTAGCCTAACACTAGCCCTGACAGCACAGCCCCAGCCAGCGATGCTAAATGTTTCCAAATCAAAGAACAGGAGCACTGTCCAAAGATCTGAAAAGCTTATCAAGGGATAAAGCGTTATATTAAAATCATGTCAAGTGAAGCGATAGAAATGGCTTTCCTGTTAGACCATTTAACACCACCAAACATAAAAACCAACGGCTTTTCAATTTACATTTTTACTTCTCATGCTATACATGGAGACTTTCCTGGCCTTAAAGAGGAATGACCTTTGCAGTGCTGGATGTGATTCTCAAATCAAGTAACAGAGTTATAGAAAAGGAGGAACGGAACCCTATAGACAAGGTGGCAGCACTGACAAGAAGCTTGTCCAATAAACCTAACCAGAAAAACATTCAAGTGTTAAAAAATACACATACCACTCTGTGCTCAGGCAGTCCTGAGCATTTTAACAATGGGTATTTCTAGTGCACTTCATTACAATTCTATTTTTAGGTCATCCTGAATATCAATAAAAGGAGCGAAAGGTTTACCATCTTCCAGTCGCAAGAAGGGCTATTCACGGTAGACAAATCCATACTTATTTAGGGAGTGTCATTTAAGAGATAATGCACAATCAGCACTAGATGCATGACGCGCAGTCTGCAGGCAGGGACTATGATTTCAAACTTGTGTGGCTGCTGCATTGATTACACCAGGCAGGTCAATAAAGGAATGGTATGTGGCTCTAAATCTGGTAATGAAGCTTTCATTGTGAGCCCTCCCTCCTCAAACGTAGGTTAATGATATGTTCTGAACACTCCTAATACAATGAACGTACTGGTTTTGTGAACACAGTTCACATGAAGAAAAACAAATCCTGCAGCCATTCAGAGCTGAATGAGACAGGAGCTGAGGAACTAAACATGCTACGGATCCAAGTGTAAACGTATACACGCACACTGCATATGTAGATCTTTATTTCCTCTTAATATCTTGGGAACATACCACTTATTCCCTTTGCAAGGGCTCCTGGCAATCAATATGGAACTAATCAAAGGACCAGGCAGTTAATAAATAGAGGCCCATCTTACAAAGGATCTCACGCCTATCTGTGGTGCCTACAGACACAAGAACCCGTATGCACCGGACCCCTCCTCCGCCTGTCAGAGAGGCAGATCCTGCCCGCGCCATGCCCACACGAAGCATACATCCTGCCCACCCACGGGCTGCTGAGCACCAGACACCAAGTTCCTGCGTGGACAAAAGCCACGAAGGCCAGGAGGGACACAGAGTTTGGAAGTGTGTAATGCTGCGGGCATGCCTCCACCCAAGCACTTTCTGTTGGCTGATCAGCAGACTTCATACCCCTTTCCAACAGGAGGGCAGGCTAGCAGGAAGCGGCTCTGATGTAATTTTTCAGCTCTAGAGTTTATATTTAAAGAAAATAATAATCTTAATGGTGATTTGCAAAGGACAATAAAGCCGGCACAAAAAGGAGGGCTCTCCAGGCATGCTTTCGCATGTATTTGCACGTGCCTACCTGCACACAAGCACATCCACACGTGTACGCACTTGGGGGCTGGCAGGAGGCAGGACATAATTTGGAAGCTGAGCATTAAAAATGGCTCTTTCCAGCTCCTGTTAGGTCCCCAGGTTTATGCATGGCTCACAGCTGATACCCCACAGAATACATCATTCTGAGACATTATTGCAGCTGGAAAACTCTACAGCAGCACTGAGTCACCTGTCAAGATCAAGTAAGTCACAGCTTATTTATAGGGCTAGGTTGGGATTCCCCCCCCCCTTTCTTACTAAGGATGCAAAATGGATAGCAATTCTGTTCACCACGTCATTGGGAAAATGTGGCCACCCTGAGCCCCAGGGCGGTCTCGGTGTTTAACTGGAATTTTCTCCTTGCTGCACAACCCCCAAAGGAACTATTTGGGGAGTATCTGTGACCAAGGAACTGGGTGACAGGTCTTGCAGGAAATAAGATTTCGAGGAATGGTTGATTACTGTCCTTGTACATACTGATCACCCTCCACGTCGTCCCTGGGGACACCCCCTGCCTGCCCTTTGGATGGGCATCAAGCCATTTGTGCAGGACATCTACAATGAATGTTTCTCTCCTTCTACGTGCATTATTATGGAAACACTAGCACGACATTCTCCATTTTCTGATCACTATGTCAAGAAAAGCATCAGGCTTGAAAGATGATCCCTTACAGCAGTTAAAGGAAGTCTTACGAGCTATATAAAGATCGGGACAAAAAACACAGAAAAGCAGCACATGGCGGAGCAAAGCTCCAAGCCAGGCAGTCAAGCTGGGAGTCTCCCACACTGCAACAAAATTCCCTGCCAACAAGTCACAGGTGTACTACACAGGAGCAGGTGAAAAAAATAAAATGCAACTGCGAGGGGTGTGATAATGGTTTGAGGCCATAATACATCCAGTCTGTAGTGCCATTGTGCATCTGTTACGTATTTAGGTGTTTCGTACCAGCCGTTTCGGAGGTGCACTGCCTGCGCGTGAGCACACACACCCACAAGCCTGTGTTATGTTATGCAGGGGTAAGAAATGGCACAAGGCTGGCGATGCCCACCACCCCCCAACAAAATTCTTCATCCTTCTACGGTTTTACATAGAGGCTGGGACTCAAAGGTTATAAAGCCTCTCTCTCATTCCAAATGCCATTAAAATGAACAGAAACGGTTCCTCAAATCATTTTGATAGGAATTATGGAGATAACAGGTTCACCTGACAAACGGCCAGCGTGAGACCCAACTGGTGATCGGTGCCAGTTGCTGTGGCACCACAAAGCCACCTGGACTGGAAGCGCCGGCTGCAGCGGTGCCGCATGAACACAGCTGTGTGGTCACACAACACTGAAGGCAATTCCTGCTAATCGCTGCATTTCCCCAGAGCGCAGGGTCCTCCAGGTCCAGGCGAGAGCCCCAGCAGCCCCTCTCGCTGCTGCTCCCCATGCCCAGGGCAGGTTCCCTCCCTGGAGGCTGCACCGGGCACTGGGGGCTCCTGGCTGGCAGCGACTGCGCTGTGCCCCCTCCTCTGTCCCTTACGGAGCAGGGCTGGGGGGAACAACCCCTCCATTTAACATCAACATGTGTAGTTTCTAGTCAAAACCTAAACCTCACATTCAGCTGCTGGCTTGAGACCAAGGTTCAAGTCTCACATTCAAACATATATGTATAAAAAAGCCCAAACAAGAACTCCAAACTGCTACAAACAGAAGTTGCAGTGTCTAAATATTTATGAAATACCATCTGCAGCATTCTTTTTTTTTTTTTTTTTTTCCAAATGCTTTGTATCATTTGAATTCAAAATGGCCCCAAAATTTCTCAGGCATTATTCCTCCCCGTACGTACACGAGCACGCACATGTGCGCAGGTAGTATCTAACAGCAATCCATACAGATCAAAATCTTTACGCCTTGACTTTATAAAGAGATTACTTCAGGCAGAGGACACAAAACGACCCCTGCTTTAGCCACTGGAGATTATGCTCTCTATGGAAAGCTGTGAGCCTTAAATTGGTGCTGCTCTAATCCTAAACTGGAGAGGCATTCAGGGGATGCCATGACCCAGAAGAGCAAGGGGAAAAAAAAAAACAACTAAGCGGAAAAAAAAAGCACACTCAGGAGAGGGGGAAAAAGAAAGAAGGGGAGAGAAGGAGAGCAAGCTTGGTTTACAGGATAAGCCTATTTATTTTTATTTTCAGTTTTTGGTTGTTGCTTTCCCTTTGCTATCAGACTAAAGAAAAAGCACCTTTGCACCCCCTTGCACTTTGTATGTGCTTATTTTTAGAACTGTTTGACAATTATCCAAGGGTCTAAGACTAACAGATGGCCTGTCTTAAAGCCTCATATGTTCACTAGTTTGCACTTCTGACAAACAGTAAATGTACTCAAGAGTGTGCCATAAACAGGGCTGAATGAATACTCGGAACACAATTTAGTTAATACACTTCATTAAAACTGATAGTGGTAAGCAGTGTTTCCCATAAAACCAGGTGTTAATTCCCCTTCCAGTTGTTTCAGGTACCTCCTACCCTGTGACATTTATATGTTTAGAACCCCCTTTTCCAGGAAATACAGCATGGCTTCTTCCCTTTCCCCTGGCACTTCACCACATAAGATGCTTGTAACAAGTGAACTCCAAGTTATCATGGTACTCAATAAAAAAAATTCTCAGGCAAGACAGGTTCATGTGTCCCTTCTTTATCTGAAGAATCCCTTGAAATCGAGGTGGAGGCAAACGAAAGGTGGCACATCCTTTGTGAAAGGAGAAGTCTGCCTGTGTTACTGCCTCCTTCACATCTCTGAGCATCTGATAACTTGCCATGCGTCAGTCAGCCCCAGTGCTAGCACACTTTGAGATGGCACTTCAACAAATGCAGTTAGGAAACTGTCCTTTACAATGCACTGAACAAAAAGAAAGAAAGAAAGAAAGAAAGAAAAATCACTTCAAGTGTCTAAGAAGATACATCTGGAGGTTTGGTGTCAGGTGAAAGCTAAGCTGGCTGTTTCCGATGGGAATATTTGCACCGCAGTTACTCCGATGCACAGACTTGGTTACTTGGGGCCAAACCCATCTCTCACCAGAGCACAGGAACACGCCGTGATGCCAGTGGGAAGCCGGCCTGTGGCCCTGCCATGGCTCCTGCCCACAGGGCGGGCTGGGCAGCCCACGCCACGGCAATCCTCCCCCCAAACCTGCCCGGCTCCACGCGTGGCACCAGCCTCCCCGAGCAGCCACGTTGTCTGAAGTCCATCGGTTCTGAACTCCTAGAATATTTACAGGGGAAAAAAGCTGATCCGCACGTGACCGACTGAACACTGTTGGTTTTTTTTTTTTTTATAAATCTCTTTCTATTGCTTGCATTTTTCTATATTGAAATGCAAGTGCCCAGGCATTGTTCCTTAAAAACCAGACACATACGCACAGGCACCCCCCCACCGCCTGCCTTTGTTCTGCCTGCACGGGGTCTGTGGGCTCTGCTGCTGTATTGGACAGCCTGAGCAATACACTTCCTCGATTTTATCTCTATACTTAACACTGCTTTTGTTAATTTTAACATAGTCTTGAATTTTGATAGGCATTTGTATTATTCAGGGTGTGAAAAATTACCTTTTAAAAGAAATACCTTCCTCATAGCTATTTTTCCCAGTGCCAGCCCTTTCTTGCACTAGCTAAGGATTTTTTAGATGATTTATGAATTTAATTTCCCTTCTAATTCAGGTTGCTCCGTCCTAATCAGACTTTGACAACTCACCTAAGGTGTTTTCCCCTTTCCATGTGAGACTAATAACTCTGTACCAGCAGTCTTCCAGGCCTGCCATCTCTGTGCTCTCTAAAAACTCAGAACAACACAAGGCGATCCCATTACAAGAGAACTCCGAATGCTAGTTTAAGCCTGGCATAGCCTCTCATATTTGATTAAATATCTTACTGGAAAGACTGTATGCTCCTTCCAAAAACACGGGATAAAATGCTGAAGCACAAAAGAAAACCGAAGCCGTTGGGAAAATTTCCTTACCACGGCACTTTGGAAATAAAAACCACAGGAGAATATATTATTAAGAAATAACCAGAGCCTTCTGTTAGAGAAACTCACCGTAAACACACTGATTCACGGAGGCACCCAATGAAACAAGGGAGCTAATAATACCTGTCCTGGGGGACCGCGTGCTCCCGAGAATTTTACTCGGGAATGCAAATGCACCTGCATCCGGGCGGCTCGCAGCCTACGGTGTGCCACGCACAAGATCAAAATAAGCTGAGGGAAGAGCCTTGCACTTCTTGACGTGAAGGGAGGGGGACAAATTTAATTACCGTTATCAGAAGCACACAAAACAGTATTTTTGGAGCTCCTATGCTCCTCCCTCAGCCCCCTGGGGTCTGCCTGGGCCAACCCCGGCGCTCCTGCAGGCCCCGAGCAGGGCTGGGAGCAGGACGCCCGCACGCAGCCCTGAGACTGCCCGCGGTGCTTCGGCCTCAGCAGGCGCAGTCCCCATCTCTCTGGGCCACGGTTGCCCACACAGTGGGCAGCAGTCCCCAGACCCTCTGCCTGGGCCCGAAGTAACCTCCCACGCTTCCTGACAAACACCAAAACTTGCTTCCAGTCCGTTCTGACACTTGAGCCAGGGCAGGCAGAGGAAACCCCTACTGCAGACACGTACAGCCCTGTCCTGCGCTACACCGCCAGCTCCGCGCCACGTGCGGTGCCGCCCTGCTTTGATCCGCCTCTGAGTGCCAAACAGGGAAGCGACGCATTTCTAAACCATTTGCAAGGCAAAACCATTTTCCAGGAGTCCTTCCTAGTTATTCCTCTCAAATATGCGATTTGTCTGGAGCCTATCTGGAGCATTATCTTGTTAATCCCTCCTTGGTCTAGGGTAAACCAGGCTGCAGAAGCCTTGGTCGTTTCTTTGAGGGCTGGCATCATCATTACGGGACCCTTCATAGCTCTTCTATAAGCACTAGATTTCCTGATTTGCTCTCTGTTGTAGGACCAGGAGAGCATCCTCTCACACTTTTTTTCCTCAAAAACTACTTAAAGCTAAAGGAAATGCTTTACATAGTACCTTTAACACTCACCAGTCACAATGCATAGACAAAAGCTTCATTGAAGGGCTGTTTCCATGGGAATATAAGCCAACAAAAGCCAGGAGATTCAAAGTTGAACCTAAAACTGGCTCCTTAACTTGCCCCGCTGTTCCTCAGCATGCCGAGGGTCACTGAACAGCATCTGATTTTTGTAGCATTTTTCCTGGAACAGTTAGGGGTTCCTGGTGCTAAGGACTGGGTATAAAACAGTCTCAGCCTTGATTGTCAATTTTAATGCAAAGATGAGGACACGTCTTGCAGTCCTCACTCGGGGAAGGCCCTCCATTGAGGACAAAGGGGGCTGCACCTACTGGCCCCCGGCCAGTTTCTTCAAGGCAGATAAATATCCCTGTCACGGGACACCCGCATCCTGCTCCACCTGGAAATACAAGCAGTCAGTGACCTGCCGCCTGGGGCGTAAAGGCTGTTACCGCCCATGTTCTATCTCCAAAGGGGTACAAGATCCTCCAGTGCAATCTCGGCTGTGAGGCAGCAAGGCCCAGTTTCCAGAAGCACTTCACCTGCCTCCCCGTTAGCGTGCACGCCACCGGCAGAGCAGAAGTCTGCAGGGCAGACCGTCAGCAGCCCGCTGCCTGCAGGAGCTAACCCCAGAGGCAGGTAGTGTGAAAGAGCCAAGGACGACCGGTTCCCAAAAGGAAAAGCGGGGCCAAAATATCCCCAACGCGAGCCATCGCCTCACAGACATCGCGAGGAAACAGAGGCAATGTCACTGCGGTACGTGCATGGGACAGCCGTAGCTGTGAATACGACACGGGATTTTCCAGGCAGTGCTATTGCATCACAGGTATCTGGTCGTCGGAAAAGTTGACTTTTAAGCAGCAAGATGCTACATTTTAAACAAGGACGGTTTTCTGCAAAGATTAAGAGCACGTGTGAGCCCCAGAGAAGGAATTTTCCCCTCTACCCGTTTTGGAGACACAATGGTGCAACGCACCAAGGACAGATACGCTGTGTGCAGTCCAAGCTCAGTGCCCACAGCACGTGCTCAGCTGTAATCGTGCCAGAAGCGAACGAGGGGGCTCAGCGGTCGGGCACAAGCTCGCTGGCTCCGTGTGGGCAGTGCGTGGGCTGCTCCTGTGCCGTGCAAAGCCGGAGCGACCGGGCTCTGCGGAGGTGACCTCGGGGTGTCTGTGCCACCTGCCCAGGACATGGCACGGAGGACACAGAAGACGCTCTGCAGAGAATTAGCTCAAGCACGGCCAAGTGGATAAGCTCAGGACTGCTGCTGCCAAATCTGGGCTCATGCAGAGCCAGGGTGACGAAGCCTTGCTGAACCCAGGCTGACCTCGCACAAAGCCACGAGGCGTCTCCACGCTGAACCCACCAGCAGGCGGGGTCTATCCCTATCAGCTAGATTTTTCCAACAAAGCCCCATCACCTCATTGTGTACAGGCTGTGCAGTACATTGCAAGTTATTCCATCAATATGAAACGTGAAGAAAGGACAAAGCATTAGCATTCAGTATGTTCGCATTTACTGTGCGAGTCAGGTCACTGCACACGCGTGCTCACCCTGTGCACAAGCCACTGCCGTGCCATTTGTGTTTTACATAGGCAGAAACCACAGAACAGGCTCAGTCTGGGAACAAACTGCTTTCTAAATGATATTCCTTCCCTTCTCCTCAGGTCAAGGTGTGATACAAAACTATTCTCAAAATATGATGTTAAAACAGAGCAGTAGTTACACAGGCATTAGCACATGACTGACTGTACGGCTCTGAAAGCAACGTCAGGAAGAGCACGGCCGTGCTGAGCACCCTCAGCCTGCCCCACAGAGGCACAGAGGTGCCGGCAGCCACAGTCCCACACGCGGCCCAGCTGCAGGCAGGCAAGCTCCCAGCTCCCAGCCTGCCCGTTCCTTCTTTGTTCTCGCCCAGCCTCATTGTTTCCTGCCCACTCACCGCACGTGGCCCGTGTCCGACCTCGCGGGCACCGGGAGCAGGCAGGCCAGCGAGGAATGAGCCGGCGGTGCTCCCGTGCTCCTTACGGCGGCACCAGGAAAGCTTGCCGCAAGGCAGGACCCTGTCCTCAGCTCCATCCAGCAGCAACGGGGACAACGCTGCTCCTGCCGCCTCTCTCTGACCCAGGAGACAAAGCCACGGGTTAAACCCCTGATCCCTTTCTCAGCTGCTCAGAGGTGTACCCAAGGCCTTTCACGTTTCTTCATGAAGCTATTTTTCAGATTCCCTCTAATGGCGGTAGTGGCAGAGGCTCCGCCGGCACCGCAGGGGTAGGAAACGGCGGCACGGCATCAATCCAGGATTTCCTGTCTGAAATGTAGGCTTCACATCTAAAATACAATTCACACACAACGTCGGTACGGCCGAGGAAACACAGGACGCTTGCCATACATTTATTGTCTTCCTGGGGAAATGATATAGAGGACAAAAGAGACTATGTTTACTCCCTCCCCAGCTGCTTTTACAATCTAATAATTTATTTCTCCTGGACATAAATTTCAGATTTAAACGAAATCCCTGAAACCTAAAGATGCCACATGGTAGAGGCTAGGGCAGTATTTCTTCCTATTTTGGAGACAGAGTGTTTAATGCATTGCTCTGTTAACCAGTAGCCTTAAATTTCTGGGGAAAAAAGGAGACAATTAGACTGTGGCAGACCCTAGATGCAAATACAGGCAACTGATTACCGTCCTCATACACAGAGTTAAAAATATCTGGTTATTGAAAATGATTTTCGTGGCCCATTGGGGCTTATCTAGGTTTGGGCTGAGATGTTTATTTTTTCTGCGGCAGCCGTACTGGGGGATCCTTTTACAACGTTTCCTTCCACTGTAGCTATATATCATTCACATCTCTGACTGCCTTCCTGTGATGCAAGAAATCTCTGCAATTAGAAAAACAACCGTCTTCTCTTTGAGGAAAATAAAGCAAAATAAATAAAAGACCTGTCCAAGCCAAGCCAGCAGGTAAGATAGCAGTGTTCTTGAGGCAAATGCAAAAATCCAGGCTATAAATTTGTGTTAACTGCTACAAATATATCCATCTGTTCACAGACTAACTAGTGACTGAAACTGATGAATCCACTGAAAGGTAATTTTCAAGTCCACTAGCGTCTGTCCTCTTCTAGAAATAAACGCTTTTCAGTAACTGTGCTGCTTTTGAATGCCAATTTCCATTTAAGTAGGCTTTGGTTTTGGCTCTCGCCACAATAAATAAATAAATAAAATAGTAAATACCTTTTCTTTCCAAAGGTCAAACTAAGCTTTTAAAGAACAAGCAACATTTCAGCAAGCCAGAGAGGACAAACCTGCAATCAGATAGATGGTGTGTGCAGTGATTGAGAACCACGGCTGCCCCGGGTTTCTTGAATGGGCTGCAGGATAGAATTTGGCACAAACAGCCCGATGTTAAGCTTACATCTCTTTTACTGCAGACAAGAAATTCACTAAAATATATAAATAATGAATGTGGCTAGGGATCTCTGCTGGTACTACTGCTGGTTCTGCAAGATGCAGGAGCAGAATCACAGACTGCTCCATGTTTTTGTTATTAGAGGATCCTTGTTCTCCGACAATAAACACGGAATATTTTAACTGAAATGGCTTCTGCAGCACATACATGTAAGTTTCAGCTCTCTGAAAGTGCCAGCAAATTGCAGGAAGATAAGTTACAAAGACATACCTAATTTGCTGTGATGAATTGTGTGCATGCTTCAGTGATCAAAACTGCAGCTGAGACCTATTACATTTAATGATCTAGACATTTCTTGTGAAAACACTCAGGCATATACTGTTATGTCTGGACAAGCATCCCCGTTTTGCTCTAGCAGCAAGCAAATGAAGAAACCGAACTTTTAAAAGCATGCTGTACTCCACCTTGGATGAGCTGCTTAAAACGGAGGCTGATCAAGCTCCACGATTTTCCTTAAATAAGGCTTACGCTCTGCCCTTTCCAATGCAGCATCCCTGTTCCTTTGAAAACTGAAGCCAGTTCCTTTGGACGATAGCGACACTCACAGGAGGAAACAGAGCTAATCCCTGCTCAGCACCCAAGCTACGCTCCCCAGCAGCTGCTACAGCAGAAGAAAATCAAAGTGCCTGCGTTAGAGATCTCTCCCCATCAGTGAATACAAAGACACACTGTGACAAGACTTTTGTGTGTGTGCAGGGGATTCTTTTCTTTGCCTACGTACTACAGAAATATTACTTCTATTATAAGGACCGTGCCCAGCCTGGAACGGCACGTGCTGCTGAGCCTGATGGTGGGAGGGCTGAGCAATGGTACCTGGCTCTGCCGTCCCCCAGGACGCCGTGGCCGCGCAGCCAGCTGTGCTGATGGGCACGCTCGCAGCCCCGCAGCTTGCGGCCCCTTTGCTCTTGGCTCCAGGCAGAGCAGAAGGAAACAAGGCTTTCTGCCACCTTCCTATGGGGATAAGAATTTCCCCTTAAGAACACACGAAGGACTGCTGAATAGGTCTGAGGTTTCCCAAGCTCTCGGTGTGGCTCCTCCGATATCTTCCTGCGTGGATTTGGGTACATTGCTCGACTTCAGCCTTTCCAAACTGGTAAAACCAACCTTAGGAAGAGTGCTGGTATGGTTAACTCATTGACAGTTGTAAAATATAATAATAATAAAAAAAACACAAAGCAACAACAAAAAGAGAAAAATAAACAAAAAAAAGCAGATCTAGAGAGAGAAACCACATGGAGCATTCTTGCAACCACACACCCAAGAGCTCCTTTTCTCCCTCCCCGGTCAGTTTGACCAGTTTTCTATCATTCATTGTTCAGCAAAATGGAGCAAAGCACATCTTGTGCGTTTGACTCCAGAAATAAGGCTTCCAAAGTGCTATTTCATTCACCTGAGAAGCTGCTAAATACAATCACAGTGGTTATTTGTGATAGTGTGGTAAAGAGTGAAGAAAAGGTATTTGCTAATTGTTGACATAACAAAATTAATTTTCCATCCCTAAACTTTTTCTCATCTCTCCTGTGAGCTCTGATGCAATGTTACTGACTGGCACTGCTGAAATGCCAACTTGCATTTCTCATCCTTAATTTCTCTCTAAATGTCATTAGTAATTGTTATTGCCAGACCAGAGAGTGCAATCTGGTCTTTCCGAAAGAAAATCTATTTCTCATTTCTTCTCCCGTGCTTCCTCCTTTCGGCTAAGGATGGATGTCGAACATAGCCCATGCGTCCTGTCCCCAATAGGATGGGACTGCGTTAGTGTTTCTGGAGGTAAAACGTTGCTGCTTTATTTATTTATACAGAGAATTCAGGGATCTTTGTTAATACCAAGTTGTACATTGAGAGCAGTCGGTGTTTCTGAAAGCTGGGCTGTAAAGACAAGCCTTAACTGAGTAACGCCAACAAGTGCGGGAAAGAGCTGTCCTTTAACACGCACCTACAAACTCCTCTCTGGAGTCCTCCAGAAATTTCCTTGTTTTGGCAGTTGGTCATGTTATAAAGCTTTCCCCTTTTGTATTTGACATATTGCATTTTTTTTCCTCTCTTTCTGCCCCATGGAAGAACCAAACCTTCAGCCAGGATGCGTGAACTGCAGCTAAGGTCGGTCAGGATTACCGTATCGCACACTCCTCGCGCCCACAAGTGGGAATGGTTTCCACCCCTAGGTGCGATGGGGAGGCTGGGTGGCTGTGCTCGAAGCCAAACCTGCCAGTGCCAGAGGCTGGGTCCTCGTACACCATTACACACTGCGCCAGTGACTTGCACGGCAACGTGCAGGACCCACAGAATTCGCTCTCCAGTACCTGGGGGCGAGCAGTACCTCAGCACTTGGCTCAGCCTTGGGAGGGACGGCGTCTGCCAGGACAGGCCCTTACAGGGGCTCTCCAGAACCAGCGCATGCTACACACACGTCTGTGTTGTGTTTTGTAGCGTACATAAAGTAATCGGTTCAAAACTAGGCTGCATTTCCGTATCCACTGACTAAAGGCATCTTAGCTCAGAATAAATAGACATTTGGACTTTTCCAGCCAGGAGTTGTGCTTTCAGTAAACACAATTGATGCATATACATTGTCTCTTGGCGGCTTACACTCCCGCCCATCTGTTGGGATGGCATGGTGCCTACGCAAAAGTTGGTTGGACCCTTGCCCTAGGGCATAGATGACAGGCACCGACGGGTTTAGCTGGGCAGCCTGAGCAGCGCGTCCAAGTGCCATCTCTGCTGCAGGAAGCCCCGTCTGTGTGCCAGCGCTGCCACATTGGAACGACATGCCTCCTTACACTTGGTCACACATGTTGACACTTGGGTGCGCTTAAGTGCATTAATGACTCAAATGCTGCCTTTCACCTGGCTCCCTTTTTTCCCACCCCCCGCTCTGCATCACTGCCGGGTTTTCTGCACTTGTTAATGCCAAGTCGCACACACTCTGTTAGCCAGGGCTGGCCACAGAACAGCGTTAATGGGGTAAGAAATGAAGGAGGGTTTTTTTTGTTGTTATGGGACAGGCTACTCCTATTTCCAAGCGTCGTCTCCGGTGGGTCTTTGTAGACTGGAGAGATCTCTCTGTGCCTCACTAAGACACCTCAGAGATGACAAAAATGCGGCTATATATTGATCAGAATATTCATTTGAAATGAATAAGATGCTGCACCTCATCACCATGGCAAACGCAGGGCAATTTGGGATTGCTGTGCCATCCTCGCCCAAAGCAGGAGAGGCCAAGCAGCCCGGCTGTGCCAGGGCACCCCCACCCCCAGGGCAGGAGCCACCGCCCCCCTTTGTGCCAGGAAAGGAGGTGCTGCCAGGTGCACAGCGAGTGTAAGGGCCCCCCGCCTTCACACACAGCATTCACCTCAGTGGGAGTCAGGCCCAGGACAACACCTCAGCCACGGCTCCTGCACAGCCACACAGGTATCCCCACGTAGTCTGCAAGGGCACTTCCAGCCTTGGTCATCCGACAGCCTGCTCCTAGCCCCGGATCTGTACGCAGCCATGGAGACCTCCTCCGCTGGCTTCGAACACGCGTACCGACAGCCAGAGAGGCAAAATGCTTCATCGCTGTGACACGGGAGCAGAGGTAAAACTTCTGGTTCCACAGTCCGTAAAGAACGCTCAGCAGACAGACTCAACATGATGGGTATGTGCCTACAGCACTTTTAATTTTTAATTATTGTTAGTTATAATTATCTGACTGCGTCTGAATGAAACCCAGCAATATGGCTGGAATAGATTGTGGTATTCTCGTAATTTATTAGCTTTGTAACTACTAATAATTAAAATTTAACAATACTCTAAGCACCATAGCAACATTTTTTGAGAAACACTAGCCAAATCCGCTCAAATAACTGACAAGACCATTTCCAGGATTTTAAAAGGAGGAAAAACATTGTGCGTGTATGTGTACGTATTTAAAATGCAGAAATGTAAATTCTGTTCAAAAGAAAAAACAGATTTTTACTTACAGAAAATTAATTCTGCACAGAATTTTTTTGATACTTCATATGAAACCTAGAGCTTGTGGTTTGTTTCCAGCAAGAGGCTTCTGTGCTTAACATCTAAGTCATGCACAGCCAGTCACGCAGGGTTAGGTAAGTGACTTTCAGAGACAGATGCATGTTAGGTTCTGTTTGTCCTGCCATCCTCCCATACCCCCAGGGAAAAGTATTTTCTGCAACATCATCAAAATACCACCGATTTGCATTTCTCTCACTGACGTCATGGACACTTAAGCCCAGAAGCACTGAGATATTTCAGGGTCTTGCAAGCTCATTGGGCTGTTGGCAAGAAAGATTTTACTCCTGTTTCAGTAAGCTTTCCTCATACCTCCAGCAAGTAGGTGAAGCCCATTTTTCAGGTAGGAGCTGGAGACGTTAACCACCAAGTGAGTTTGAATAGCTGGGTGCAGACCCGAGACCTCTTTAGTCTCTCCTCTGCGCTCCAACCACTGCTGGTAAACTGAGCCCTGCGGACTCGCCTGGGTGCAGATGGGCCATGTACGAGCCCAGGGGCCCTCCTGCTCCCCACTTGCTTCAGAGGACACCGCAGCACGGCCCAAGGACCGTCAGTGTGAGACGCTGGGGTTGTTGCTCCTTCTGGCCCCACCAGCGGTCCTGCCGGGGAAGCCACCAGGGCTACGGGCAGCACCTCAGTGTCCCCATGGGGACGCAGCGCACCCTGCGGGGCCTCGCTGTGGTGCCCTGCTTTCCTGGGCAGGGTACAGCGCTCCAGAGCAGACTCATCTAACATCAAGCTGACATTAAAAGCAGACTTTAAACAGAAAACCTGCTTAGGGCTTGATCTGCTGTAATCAGCGGAAAGAATCCCAAGGACTTTGATGTGGACCAAATCAAGCCCCTGGAGGACGTTCGTGGTAAATCATTATTAATATAATGAGTGCAATTTCTGTGCAGCAGCTCATGCCTGTTTATAGATATATGAAAATTGCCAGCTTTTCACATAAAACAAAATGAGGAAGGAGACAGACCACAGTGTTAACCAATGAGCCATAGTAGCCACTCTCCTTTTGATACACGTGCATTTAAAGAACCTGGGCACTTGAAATGACAGCAAATTCCTCCAGTGAAGCTCCCTTAGTTCAGTAGCTTGACACATCTCCAAACCTGAACAGAAGAGAAGGCCCTTTATTCATAGCAGGCAATAAAACACCTGAACACCTGTGCTAGGAAAGACCTGGCAGGTACCCTGCTCCCTCGGTACCTGGATTATTTGCGCATTGTTTATTGTATCCCTTGCCTTAGTTTTCATCAATTGTAATCATTTAGAAGGAAACGGTATGATTAACAGTACACAAGCAAACAGCAGGAATTAATCCTTTAAATGCAAATACTTCACTGGTTATGTGATGGCTCCCTGGAAAAAGCAGTGGCAAAAGAATACCTATGAAAAATCCTCCTAAAGTTTCTTCAAAAAAAAAAAAAAAAAAAAAAGAAAAGAAAAAAAAATCACTGTTCAGTCCCAGTTTGCTCAACATAGCTCCCAATGCAAGTGATCGGGCAGATACATTGCCCAGCTGTGAATAATGCCTCAAACAGAGTTCTCGTAATTCTCAACACCCATTACATACCATGATTTCTGACCCACCTCTGGAGCAGGCAGGGCTCCCTACTACACTTTACAGAGTAAAACCCAAATCTCAGTTGTCAAAAAGAGCCAATTCACCCCCCCCGTGCGCCACGGTGGCTTCAGCTGCCTGGTGGCAGGCAGTCACCTCCTGACCAGTCCTGCAGAGCAAGCTCGGTTTCAAAGGGATCCTTCTGCCCTACCTGCGAGGGCCCCCCCAAAGCCCACCTCCCCACTTGTTTCAGTAAGCACACTTCAGCAGGAGGAATGAAGTGCCACAGCCTTGATGTATTATGAATTAGGTATAAATTTACTTTTTTTTTCCAGGGTATTTTCACCATATTCATGGATGTCAGTCTCTGCAAACAGGATGTGAAAAGCTAGGAGCTGCCTGCCTCTCCTCCCCTGCCCTAAGGGCACGCTGGGTTATCACACATCGTTTCCACTGAGTTCCATACTTAACCGTACAGTGTTTTGTTTCCTCATTTCCAATGAGATAACATAACCCGTTAAATAACTGTTCTCTTTTCCTCTGGCAGTATCAGCATAACCTCACTGACTCATCACTCCAGATTCACACCAGAATTTCCACAGCTTATTAAGCCAGCCCTATTCCTCCCAGCTTCCTTAAGCCTTGGTTTTATGGCTCCATCAGACAGCGCAAACAAAGCATAAACACAACTGCTAGTTCACAAACGAAGAGAGGGTTTGAGAGTTTTAAGTGTTCTGCTGCTGAAGCAGGATTTGCCCCAAGCACCAAGATGTATGCTCAGAGTGGCCACCTTTTTTCCATCACATGGCACACATATGCCCTTCTTAACATGCATTATGTTCAAGATAACTGTTTGAATAAATGTTTACAAGTCAGCAGGGCTAATTCCTAGCCCACGACATCTCTAGAAGTTGCCTTTTCCTGCGCTGCATGTCATTTTCCCCACTCTCTTTTTCCTTTCTTTCTTCTTGTAAGCATGCCTCTCAATTTCTTCATGAAATATTTGAGTGTTCTTTTCCCCCCCCCAGAAGTATTTTCAGTGGTTTCATTTAAAAATACAGAAGTAAACAAGGCATAGGTTTGTATTTTGACTAAAAAGGAATAGTTGTTGTTCTACACCAGTGGGAAAGCAAGATCAGAACTGAGAAGTCAAATCCATCAAGCAGAAGCATTTGAAGGACGGTGATTTTCCCACCGAAGAACAATTGCACTATTAAGGCTTATGCACATTTAACTCTAACTAGCAACCGAACAACTGGCTCACTAAAATAATACTGAGTCTTCCCTACTTCACAGGAATATCACGCACAGTTGAGGAATTTGGAACAGATAGCTTGCAAATCAGTAACCGGTGAGATAATCGTGCTAGTCAGACCAGAGCCAGAGTCTTGAGCATTTCTAACTGATTTATACACAAATCTTGTGTCCTCCTTGGCTCAGGTATTTGAATTAATAAAATCCCTGGCATCAAGGAAACACCTTTTTGAGTGAAATAAGGACTGGAACTGTGCAGCTAAGTATTGAATTTTCATTTAGCCAACACCATTCTGAGCGACTTGTGTAATTATTATAAGCAGAGAAATTTTAAACGCACACCAATCCTGCATGAAAACTGGAAAATTACAATGACAATTTATCTGATTAAGGCTGCTATTTGCAGCAATTTTGCTATGCACAGCACTTCAGAATTGAAACACTATGTAATTAAAACTGTTAATTGCAAAAAAGAAAGGGCCACTGTTAAGACTATAATTTAACGAGGTTCTCTTTATTTGACCATCTGATTGTAAAGGTTAATGCAGTGGCCTAGGAAGCCAGCACACCCATTTTAATTGTGCTGGCATCTTGACCAAACACCACTTTAAAGGAAAAATGGGAGGAAAACTCAGAGCTGGCTTTGCAAACCACTGCTGCCTTCATAAAACATTCGTAGTGACAACACACAAGCCAAGATCTGCTGACTTTATTAAAATATTAACAAGGTATAGTTAAAACTTTTGTACACTTATGCAAATCAGGTTGCTAGAACAAGGGAAAGAAGAGATTCCCCTGGGAGACAAAAAAATAAAATCAACAAAGTGAAAAGATCAACCATCCTTCCACAGCGTGACAGCACGACACAAGAGGCAGCAGCTTGGGAATTCAGCAAGATAAATAAAAACCCTCCAAAGTTTAAGTAAATCACAGTTTATAAAGCTAATAGATTTAAATGAGGCATACGGTACCATCCTGTAAAAATACTGCGTTTGCCAGCAGACAGCAGCGGTATTTTTGTGGCAGTGCTGTGCAGGTAAACATGCCTGACGAGGAAGGCCAGGGCAGCAACCTCCCTGAGAGCCCTGTGAAAGCTGCAGCTCAGCAGCCCCTTTCCCTGGGAGGCAGCACACCCACAGGACCCGGCTCTGCTGCTGGAGCAGCACAAACTCAACGCCCCACAGAGATTCCAGCATCTAAGGGTTTAGCATCAAAGGTGCCAGTGTGATTTAAAACCCAGCCTCACCAGCATGGCTCCAAGGTGATCCCTGGGGTCAGGACCCCAAGAGCAGCTCCAGCAGCACATCCCAGTCAGGGTCTGGTCCCAGCAAAAGGCTTGCCGCAGCCAGGAATGCAGGACAAGCACCAGCTTTGCAGGGGCTAAAACTGAAGGGACTGTAGCCCCCCAGCAAGCAGGATGTGATGCCTGGTTTGCACAACCTGCTGCTTATTAAAGTGCTATTGCCTTGGTGGAGCCTCTAACGAAGCATTGTGTTCAGCTGCACCAATGCTTTGCTCTTGTACCTAGGTGGGGAAAATTCCTTTACATGCGACTTAGCAGCAAGGAAGGGGAGGGGGCAGCCTACCATTTGGTTAGTCTTTGTATGTTAATCAGTCCCTAAATTATTAATAGAGAAAAAGAAATTATTTACAAGGTGTTTGACGTAGACACGTCAGGATGTAGCAATTCTACTGTCAAGAGAAATACTCAAAGAATCGTGATATCTGTCTTGTCTTATTTATTTATTGCAGCCATGCTCTGAGACCCTTCTCTCCTGATAGCACCCAGGGCGGCAGAAGGCGGCTGAGAGCCTGTTTAAGAGCAGGAGCAGAGACCATACTGGGGCTATGCACTTTTTCTAAACGCTGCACAAGGGTGATGGTTGCACACAGACAAATCAAAGGCTTTAGCTTTGCTTTTACTCCTGTTGCAAACATACCTGGAGCTCTGTTTGAAAGAAGAACTTCTGTGGGCACTGGGAACAGTCATAAATTTTATCTTCCTGTCCATGGACTGCAAAGATGTGCTGCTGCAGTTTATTTGCCTGTACAAAAACTGAAATAACATAGAACGATTAGTTAGGATTGCTTCATATAACACATCCCATCTTGAAGTACACTTTATGATTCCAGAGACTCTAGAAAATCCAGGGATATCAGCCAGAGAAGTGCCAATACGCTTGGTTCAGCAGACTTTCCTTACAAGTAGTCAATTTAGAGTCTCCAGGCTGGCAGTCAGCTTACTTCTAACAGACTCTAAATCCTGTATGGATTTTTGATATTTCACATAAAGCTAACACTGTCCACGGGTGACTGGAAGAACTCAGTCATCAGGCTGAGGAGAGGACGTCACTGCTCGGGCAGGGAGCCCTGGGCCCCCGGCAGGTGCCTTGGATGCATTTTTAATGCAGGACAACTGGGCCGGGAGAGGCCTTGGTGGCTGGTCTGGAAGATGCGTGCCCAGAACAGCATTTCTGGCAGACACCAGACACGTGAACCTGACAGGGCAGATTGTCACAATTTTTAGACGTTCTAAATGGGCTGTCCTTTCAGTATTAAAAAAAAATAATAATTTACAAATATTACAGATATAACAACATCTACATTAAGCTTTTGAATTGACAATTACACTGACTTCAACAAGTGAAGTGCAGGACACTGAACTCCAGCTCTAGCTGGTTAAAAACATCTTGTTTAATTTTTGTCTCATCTTACATGACTGTTCACTGGCATATGACAAAAGCTTCTTCAGCAGAATTAAAGACATGCAGCCAAAGAGTTACATGAAGGCATGTAGGAAAAGTTAACTCCAAGCTCGCAAAAGCAGGTTCTCAAACTGCGGGCCAAATCCTAAGGAACTGCAGGAGCTGACCTGCATCCCCTTACTGACACCTGGACCACAGCCACACGTGTGTGAGAGTCATCTCAAAGCAGTTAGATGTTAACTACTTGGAAACTTACTGAAAAGTTTGTAAAAGGCACCCTTAAAATGCATCCTGCAGATCCATTAAGCGAGCTCACCCAGCTGCACTTGCACTGGTGAGACAGCTGGAAATGAACCACGGGGAAGGACACAGAGGCAGATAGGCACTGTTAGAAAAGGAGTTGGAAAAGTTGGAAATGCTCCGAGACAAGCAAGCTGGCCTTAAAGAAATCTTTGAGAGAGGAGGTGTCAGAACTAACTGTTGTGTGGTTTGATCTTACGAACCATTACTCACGTGAGGCTCACCACTGGCCTCGTACAGAGCCCTCGCTCAGGTGCGCAAGAACAGGTCCGTGCCTTGCAAGTTGTGCACCTGGAGACCCATCTCCCCTTCAGAGCACAAGGTACAGGCTGAAAGGCTTCTCATTGCAAGCAGCGACGCAGACCCTGCTGCGTTTGGGCAGCGCTGCACGGTGTCAAGCACCCAGTGCTGCTGTTTTAGGCAGGAGCTATTTTGAACTTTTCCAAGCACAGTATTTCTTTTCCTGAGAAAAGGCATGCAGTATTTTACAAATCCCCTGAGAGTCATTTCTGGATCAAGCCATGCACACTGAGGCTTGTCTCGGTCTCCCTGTCTTACCTGTGAAACAAACAGGGCATTTGAATGTGCCTCCCATCCCCTCAAAGCTGTGCTCAATCAGGTGACACAGGAGCTTTGCCGGAGAGTCAAACATCTGGTTACACAGCTTGCACTCATGATTGATGCCTTCCTCTGCAAGGTTCAAATGATACAACTTGTTAGTGACACAGCGTATTAGCGTCTGGGATGCAGCAGTCAGCGAGAAACGACGGTGCTGGCGCGCGCAACGTCCAGGACCCGCAGCCATCGCCATGGCCCCGCTACGAGAGCCGGCTGAGCCACTCGCGCAAAGCGCTCCGGTGAACAGCCCCAGGTCACGTGTAGGGCCCCAAGTCACTTGGTCATTTAGGGGCATTCGCTTTCAGTTGGGATGAAAGCGGGGCTGGGATCAAACCGCCAGCAGCCTGCACACCCGGCCGGGCTCGTGACGGTACCGTGCCGCTCCGCCTCGCGTCCTGCCACAGAGGAAGGACATCGCTGCTCTGGGTACGTATTGCTGAACACTCAGACAGCATTTGAAGTGAATTTAGCAGTGTGAATTCAACCAACACCACTGACAGCAGGCTGCTTCACCTCACATATACAGAGGAGGAAGAAACTACGGGAGAAGAGCAGCAGCCCAGACCAGTGTCAGCCTTAACTCTCTCAACTTCTTCCAAGGTGCGGATAGACCATTAAAGGGATCTACGTGTCATTTTAAAGTATAACTTCCATATCATACACCTTAAGCTTTATTCATTCTTAAGCATTCACTTTCTAGCTGAACATAAATAACAATTACTGTTTTGTCAGATGGCATGTTTCTCTGATTACTGACTTCCACATTTTTGGCCTTTTTTGAGGTACTGAAGCCATATTAAGTCAATTTCCATAATAAACATGACAGAAACCTTTTGGTTTTCTTGAAATGAGGGAGGAGTAGAAATTTAGAAAACAGGTTTATAAGACATATTTAATACATAACAGTAAACATCTACATTTTAAAGATTTTGCGGATGCTTTTTACAAATACTTCCTCAAAGCATCTTCCCTTCATTATGGCAGCACACATGAAATTGTCACAAACACTTATATTGAAAACTAAGCAAACTGTCTTTTGGTTTACAGCCAGCTTTGTTTTTGTACTTTCAAACCTCACTAACTTCACTTTTCAGTTCCAAGATCCCCAGGAACTGACTGCGTTACACGGTGAACTCTCTTGCCAACTGCGTTGGGATCTTGCAAACAACGTGGGCCTCCAAAAGCACAGTCTTTACTTACAAACATCTTAAATTAGTTTCAAAGTGGTCAGACAGAGGGAAATTATTGTTTCTTATAAGGCCTTTGGTACTCCCAGGGTCTCGGAGCGCTTTTGCACGGTGGGACGGTGAGCACTGGTGGTACAGGACCAGGACAGGCAAACAGAGCAGCCCTGGACCAGCAGCTCGCTGGCTCCCACGTCCGCATGCTGGCACGTCTGCAGCCAGGGGCAATGCCCAGGGCACGCACGCCTGGATGGGTGCTCCATACAGGTGCTCTACATGGGGCATGGGGAAAAAGAGAATTATTATTATTATTAATAAGAATTCTCTGGGGTAGCTCTAGGACACAGCGAGGTTGGCAACCCTCCGTGTGGGCACCCACCACGGACGGGCATATTGTCCTCTCTGAAGCATGGGTTCCCGACCTGGCCCTCTCCCCGGCTGTGGCGTAAGGCTGCCTTCTGGGATCAGGCCCTTGCCTGAAAAGTTTTGGCCTCGTGCAGCCCTTCCCATCTGCTCCGGAGGGACAAAAAGCAGGGGGAGGGATCCGCGCCTCGCGCTGAGCATCCTGAGCATGCCCAGCACACAGCTGCTACGGCAGCCGCGCGCTGCAATAAACTTGGAGAGGACAAAGCAGATACTGGGGGAATGGAACAAATTCCTTCTGTGAGTAAATCAGAGAAATCATGTTTGACATTAATTTTCTACTCTCCACATACTGGGTATTTGGAAAACAGTGATTCATGTACAGCCCATGGTCCTGTGTGAGCACGTGTGTTCATAAATACGGACAGACACATGCTGCTGATTAGAAGACTGCTCCTTTTGCAGCCTAAATACCTACAATTTCAGTAAAATTGAAGAAGTAGAACAATATTCAGCATTTCCATTGAAGTGTATTTTTACAGTCTTGGTATGTTTAATTAGGTAACAGAGATTGTGTATTTTCTTGGCTGATCCCTGCAGTATTTTAAATAGTTAAACCCATAACAAACAAACTAAAACTCGAATGAAAAATAATAAAACATAATGGGTTCCTGCAGATCTGGAAATTTATCCCACTCGAGGCAAGACCTTTTGATTTGCAAATCCACTTCTGAATTATAAGGCCTTCTCCTCACCGGTGGGGGTTTTTATTCCACTCCCACAGGAGTCCATTATGTATTTCTTGTGTCTATAAAACCATCCAGGAAGAAAAAAGGGGGAAAAAAGTACCATGGTTAGCATGACAAACGCTTCTCTTTTCATGCATGTGTATTCAAAATATGAAAATGCCCAAAGATATAGATAGAATTGCTGCTATAATCACTCTCTTCTCCGTGGCATTTTACAGCATATTATTTTACACAGCAACACGGTGCATGTGTAGGGGTACTCAGTCACCTTTGGAGAATAACTTTCCTGAATTATATACGATGATATAGGCGCGCGGGGCGGCTCTCTGACAATGCAGCACACCAGCCAACGCTCCAGTCAACCACGTGGCGCCGGGCGGCAGGAACACAAAACATATAATCATTTCCCTCATTTTTATTCCTTTTTTTTTTTTTTTTTTTTTTAATATGACAGGCATCTATGAGAGACCTACATAACTCAAGTGAATTATGCAGCCCCTCTCATTTGTAAAGTAAAATGCAGATTTTCACAGCTCGCTGTGCTAGATCTTCTCCCATTTCTCCGTAAGTGTGTCTGTGCGGGGATCAATTGATTTTAACACTAAACGAGCAATGCACAGCAAACAAGAATCTTGGGTTTCTTGCCTTTTTTTTTTTTTTTTTTCCCGAGCTGAAAATAATAAGCATTAATTTTACACTTCATTTCTCAAAAAAATAATAGGATGTGCTCTTGTTTAAAACAAGCAGGCCTGCTGGATTCTGTCAGGCTGAAACTATGTCAGGCCAAAAGAGGAACAGAGCGCTTTGTGTAAAAGTATCATGGGGAGATGATAGTATCCTGTAATGTTTTCAGTACCTACTTTTGTCTCCAAAAGCATTTGATCCCTGGCAGACACATACTTATTTCCATACTGGTCTTGAGGGAAGCCGGTAGGAACGAGAGCTGATTATCTGAATCCTGAAGGTGAAACCTGGGTGGTGCCCACTGATGTCAAAGGCAGGCATTTGTATAAATGTTGAGGTACATAATTTACTGCCTGTTAGCGAGGATTAGGGGGTTGCGCAGCCCTGGCTGAACTGCAGTGGTGAAGCACGTCGCTCATTGTTTGCAAGTTCAAATGCATTTGCAGGCTAGTTTTAAACGTGTTGATAGGGTGCTCAGTAGCACTTGGGCTCTCATCCTGCCCATTTCAGTGGGAACATGCTTCTCCATAAAGCTTTCTGTGCTGCAGCAATGTGCATTTAATACGTATTGCAATCAGTCTCTGAGCCTCTAAGAGAACTGATGCTGGCAGCCTCCTGGCGAGGATGCAGTATAATTAATAACGCTGTATTAAAGCCGTGTACTGTATCAGCTGCCTTTCTAATTATAACTATATTAATGGCGATATAAAACTATGCATTAACACTGTCACGTACCGACATGTTATCAAACCAATGACAAACTTGAGCTGGAACAATAAAAACGGCATTGTCTTCATTGTTAGTTAAAGCTTCAGCTTGATTCACTGAAGCACCATTTTCCCTTACAGCCACAACAGTCCCAGTTTGCCACAGAGTGCAGGGCAATCTGACGCCCGCTCCCCGCAACGCGTCCATCCCGAACCGCTGCTCCCCAAACCAGCATATCGCTACCTCGCCGCGGCAGATGAAGGGAATTTTAACAAAAGGGAACGCTTCTCCCGTACTTAGTTGTACACATCCAGGAGTTAACCACACTTTTAATGAACTTTGAAAAACCGCAATTCAGAGTAACAAAGCACCAATATAGCGTGTTCACAGAGCACCTTCTCTTGTCCATTACATCATAAATCTGGTAGAAATAAATGGGCCATGTAAGGAGTGCTCTAATTATAATAGAAATAAATACAAATCGGAACGAACGCAGGGAAATAAAACGAAGACTGCATGAAACTGTTCTGTTTATGCAATTCATTTCCTGGTAAATAAGGAAGCAAAGGGAAAAATGTATAGCAGGGAAAAAGCAGGAGCTTCCCCAGCATTTCTTCCATGCGGCTGCGGAGGAGCGAGGGGCTGGGGCGGAGGAGGACGACAGTGATGGACACCCCCTCCGAAACAAAGCCTGCAGGAGAGCCGGCTGGCAGCGCCTCACTGCTGGTTTCACTACAACCGACCCAAGGGTGAAGGCAAAACCAGGGCTGAGACCAAGGTACGACCGCCGCAGGGGGATGGCGGATTCGCAGCGGTTTGCGTCAGAACAGGACGATGCTGTACAGACGGCATCCCTTCATTGCCGTTGTTGTCTAAGGCCCCGTCCCGCTGCACAAAACGCTAGGACCGCATTGCTCCTCACATTTTTGTAATTAATCCCGGAGGACGGAGCCGAGCCCTTCCCTGGCCGGCGGCACAGCCGCGGTGCGGCGCGGCGCCCTGCTGCTCGGGCGGCCCCGGCGGTGAAAGGCAGCGGATTGATGGCGTGGCAGCAGAAATGTCACCTGGGGAGCTGGGTGCCGTCCTCCCAGGGATGCTGGAGGTCAGTTACCATGGAAACACCGAATGAGCTCAACCTTGTAACTGACCCTTATCTTTTTTTGATCTGTGGCCCACTTGGGACCTTGGCTGGAAATCAACTGGAAAATAATCTGGTCACATATCAGAAAGAGAACTATTTATACTTATTTATCCAGGTAGAGCTCATAGCTGCCTTTGACCACTGCCCGACGAAGGACTCCCATCATCTGCCCGCAGCGCTCAGGCAGCCGGCAGAAACGCCCGGCTCCGCGCTGCCAGCCGCCACGCCACCGCCCCAGCGGCCCGCAGCACGGCCACGAGCCGCCACGCACAGCGTGCCCGGGGCCCCGCGGATATACTGCCGGCATCCTGCCCTGCTCGCAGCCCGCACGAGCCCCCCGACATCCAGCTGCACCCCTTCATGGGAGGTTTAATATTTTATGTTGGTATCTGCTACTCGTATTCTTTTGTGCTTTATCTCTCTGCTGAAATACGATCCTGCTCTGAAATATATTTATATGATCTAGAATGGCACAACACTGATGTCTGTTATGAGCTGAAGATTGTTTAATAAAATCTTGCATTCCTGCCTCATCCTTATGACAATTTTACTATTATAAGTTTTCAAGGGATATGAGAGCTGTCCACCATGGTTAGAAACATCATTTTAATGAAAAATGATAACACAGGGACTTCGGTTCTTCTGGAAGCTATGGAAGGCAATCCAACAAAAATGCAGAGTGTTCCAGACAGGCATTTGCTTTTGGGTGAGACTCACTAAAATCCATCCTCTTCTTCACAGCTTTCCGGCAGATGGTCAGCCCTGCCGGTGGACTGACGAAGCGAAGGGGCTGCCCCGCTCCCCAGCTTTTCCCCAGGGGAAAAGGATTTGGGGATTCGGGGGAGATTTAGGAGACATGAGCTCCTGGCAAGTTCCACCGGTGCTGGAGCAGCACCTATGGGTTTCTGGTAACCAAGTGCAACGCTTCTGGTGATGCACATGCTATATGCATCTGTGGCCTCTTTTTCAGGTACTCTTTTTTCAGACTAAATTAGCCCTACCACACAACGGGCTTTAAACTCTTTTCATCATCTCAGGGGGCCTCCAGCTCAAAATATGCAGAATTGGATGCCAAATTATTTATAAGGTAGCTTGTGAGTTCACTGCCTCCAGTACATGTCACCACACTGCAATATTAAAATGACCATTAAGAAGAAGCACGGTCCCAGAGGGACTCGGGATGAGATTGCATGGAGTTTCCCACCGACATGAGGGCAGCTTTCTGCCCACTGCTCCAGCGCCTGCTCCGCGACGGCACGGGGAAGGCTGAATGGCAGACACAGAAGACGGGCCTGCCAAGCCCGTCCTCATCAGCTTAATTTTCAGTTTACAAGAAAAATAAAGTCTGAAAGTTCAAAGGAGTTCATGAAGCTATGCTTCGTCTGTCTGCTGGCTGCAGAGTCCCAGAGGGACCCTGCCTGCACGGCTTTACTTTAGATGTAGATATTAATCAGAGAAACTGCATAAAGATCATTTATAGAAGCGCTCTACACTTCAGCACAGAAACTTCACACCCTATCAGCCTTTCTGTGAAAACACGTTTGTTTTTAATAGCCTATATTAAAACTCCTCGTGGATCGAAGTCTGGTAATTCTGGCTCTTCCCTCACAAAAGTTCTTTAAGGAGTAACTCCAATGGCTTCCATGGAAATGCGAAATCTGTGCAAGAACAGAAAAACGTGCCTTCCTCGAGCATGCAAGCCCATACACACACACACAGGATGAGCCTGGATGAAGCTAACAGACCCATAAGAACAGCTAAAGGTGAATAAGAACACATCTGTACACTTCCCATGCAACTCAACCCTCGCCATGTATTTTGGTGCCTGGGTGTGTTGGCAGCTGTAGTATCTCAGCTCTGAGCCCAGCCCGTGGCCCACAGCCCGTTCCCTGCGCTGGCATCTCTCGTGCCACTGCGCCGCTTAATAAGCCTCAGTGCCCTGCTGCAAGTCCCGGTCTCTCCCCTTGAAGCAGCTCCCTGCCTTGCTGCACACCAGGAGTAGGTCTGTCCTCTGATCCTATCGACAATACCGCATCAAGGAGCTCAATACAGACAAACAGGAGCAACCGGTATCTACTTGGCATCTACTCTTCTTGTGAAATTAAAAATTAAAATTAAACCATCGTTATACTCATATTAAACATCCCACTGGAATATGCCAAGTGCTTTTAGAACATGCAAAGCTTTAAGCCGAGTTTCAGTGGGGGTAAAGCCCTTGCCACTCGACTCACAGGCCTGGCACGTTGCACAGCCTCAGCACCAGGGCCACCAGAGCCGCAGGGTGCCCCCACAGCTCCACGCCTGACCCAGACCTCCTCCTGTCCCTGCGTGTACCAACCGTGGTGGCACGGAGGCCCCCAGAGCAAAAACAGCCGGAGGAAAAGCCTCCAACCTCGTGGCTCAGGCTCAGCGGCGTACAGGAGAGCGGCTGCGGCTGCAGCTCTGCTGGAAGAGCCGAGCACTGGGTGCGTTTCTGCCTGCGCCCACACCGAGGGTCCTGGGGGGCTCCAAGCCCCCTGGCACCCGTCCCGGCTGGTGGGCACGCGAGGCGCGCTTGCACTCGAAATACGTGAGCTCCTGCTGATGTGTGGCACTGATCTCCCGATTAAAGTTTCCCAAGTATACGTTGACATGATAGACTATAAATCTGTTGTGTAACTAATCATCAGATTAATGGTTTCTAATAGTATATAATCAACGTGACTGGCAGGCTGCAAGGCAGTTGTTGTCGACGACACTCAACAATACCCGGGCTCTGACAAAGCCTTAAACCACTTCCATGACAGCATCAGGGAAGCAGAAAAAATGGTAAAAATGAGAGATTAAAAAAACACAACACATAACAAAGTGAAAACACCTTGAAATGTACAATTTAACTGAGAAACACACTTTCAAGCATCAACGTATGACAAACATCATACTTTGCTGTTGGTTTGGCTGGAGTTACGCTAACTCCTGTTATCCTTGCTCTGGTTGGTGCTGTGCTCAAACAGCTGCCATTAGCAGCTTTTTGGGACACGGTGGGCATAAAAGCTACAAGTGCAAGTGGAAATCAACTTTGAGATTACTTCTGTTGCTCATCTCCAACCAGTCTGGGCAGTTTGCACACTCCCATTCGGGTTAAACAAATATATTTCTTTTATATCCAAATTTCCATTCTTTTCTTTTTAAGAAACATTACCACTGGGCAAAAGCCTCTAGTAGTAAAGCAACCTGTTACGGCGTTGTTATCAGCTTCCTGACGAAAACCCTTCTTTACAATGCATGCAGACAAGCCAAAAAATGGAAACATCTTTCAACTTGGGGGGGAGAGAAAACCATGACAGTCCCCTAGCTATCTGGGCATGATCACACAGCAGAACTGCCCTGGCAGTTCCCAGGAGGGCTGCACCCACCTCGCAGCCCACCCCAGCCAGGCTCCGGTCCCCAGGCCCCGTCCTCTGGTGCCTGCCTCACCCCGCTCCCTCTCCCCAGTGCCCAGGAAGGGAGCTGGGGGACGCAGAGCAGCTATCGTAGCTGGAAATGAGATGCCATTGCCAACAGAAAAGCCATGGGTGACTAAATAAGGTCTGTCTGGCTCAGATAGGTGACTGATTTTGCATGGCATGAATATCTCAAAGCTCATTGAGTGCAAATATGCCCAAAAGAATTAAAAAACTATCAGACACTTTAAGTCAGGCGTCCTAAGGTGCAGTAACGCATGATATTCCTTAAGGCAGTCACAAAGAAGAATCTGCATTAAAAAACAAGAAGATACCTTAAGCGCCTCTGCATTACGCAGACACATTCTCACACTATGGAAAGATTTGGCAGTGAACATACCGAGCGTCTCCATTGATGATGATGGGATTTGCTCGATTAACACCCCACAGTCCAAGGGGAAAACATCCCCTGTAGGCTCCTCACCGCGAATACGAAAAGCTGTAACCCCACAACCTTGGGAAGAGATCCCAGTGCCAAACAAGGACACTGTGCAGCACCCACGGTCGGGTTACTCTCGGTAGCACACATCTAATGCACAGCTTGTGACTCCGATAACTAACGCCTGAAACCCAGACAGCATCACCCTTACCTCTGGGGGTGAGCCAGTCTGCCTGCACCCCTCGTGCCCGAGCGGCTGGCTCTGTTCAGCACAAGGACCTGGAGAGCTGCCGTGGGACACAGAGGCTGCCTGCATGCGTCCTGCACGGCCGCTCCATGCCTGCAGCACGGACAGAGACCTGCTTCCAGGCCCCTATCCTCAAAGTACTCTGGCGCTGCCTTTGTAAACAAATCCCTTTCTGCTTTATTATGCGAGCAGCTCAGTCGGGCACATGGCTGCTGGCAGACACACTGCCACTGAACGGGACAGCCAGCTTGGTTTTATTTAATTTTTAGAAACACATTTTCTTCATTCGATGCGTCACTGGCTTTTTAACGCATTGAGGAAAGCCATGTGCAAACTCTTACGCTCCAAAAACAGGGTCTGTCTTTGCAGCATAAGAGGAAAGTCTGCATTTTTGCTCAAAGAAGGGGAACTGGACGTGCTGAGCCTATGACGGTGCTACCTCCTCCAGCCGTGGGAAGCACGAGCAGAGCTGCACATCGCAAGGAAATGACATCCAGAGGCTCTGACAGCTCATTAACAGTGGGACTCCTGCAAGGCTGCATTTGCTTAAACTCACCCAGATCTCAGGCTGGTGGCTTCATACAGCTTCCCAGGTTCTCCGCCACTCTGCTCCTTCCCAGAACGTGCATTAAACCAAAAAAACCCACCACCCCCAAACCCCAAACAAACCCTCCCCACACAGAAACCGTATGCCGATACCAACAGCAGGCTGTGTGCCGTGCCAGCCAGGAGGGCACCTCCAGGGGCGGGCACAGAAATGGGCTGGAGCCCGGGCAGGAGGGGCTGAGGTTATGTGGAAAGGCTCAGAGGTGCAGCAGGACTGCTGCAGAGAAGGGCCTGATGTGCATTCGCCGGACCTGAAACAGATTTAGGAGTTTGCACCTAATCAGCCCGGCTGAGAAGCAGCGTGTTCCATGGCACTGCTAAAGTTACTAAGGAGGAGTGAAAAATGGGAGGAAAAATGAACCTGCTTTTCAGCTGCTCTCTCAAATAAAATAAGATCCTAAATCAAGCCGTCATGGAGTCCCTGTTTGAACCAAAAAGAAGGATACAATAAAGGTCTGTTAGAGACCTGCTACCCACTATTTTATTCTTCATTTTTCTTGTGGGTTCTTACTTCAAGCTCCGATTCAATGATCCGCACTAAGAAGTCAGCATTTGCTACCATCACCCCAGAGAGGGAGCGAAGATACAATCGTATATATGCAAAATAGGTACAAACTCTGATAACAATACCTTGCCTGTGGGCAAAAATTGACTTTTTAAATGGCAGCCAGTATAATAATGCTAGCCTAAGACCCCACCCTTGCACAAATTTCCTCTGCTTAGTAAAAATCAAGTTACACAATGAAAGGAAAGATGAGGAATTTGGGTAGTGACAACGACAGCACGGGGACCATTTTAGGGGGAAAGACAAAATGGTAAAGACAAACCCCACCTGAGGCCACAGAGGCCAGCTTCTCCCTGGGGTGCTCTGGAAGGCCTGGCCAGCCCCAGCAGGCAGCGGGCTCCGTGCTGAGGCCACCCCTGTTGTGACAGTGGCCACCCCCTCTGTGACAGCGCCGCGCTCCGTGGTGGCAGAGCTCGTCCCGGGGAGCCGCGCGCAGGCAGCACTACAGTTGGATCTTTGCAGCTAGATGAGCATCAATTATGCATTGTATCAAAAAAATGAAATGCTAGAGCATGGAGCAGGCAATTCAAAGAAGCAGCATGAGCAAAGCAAGTGCCAAAGAAAGGAAAAATATGTCCAAAACTGTCACGGAGCACTCGACAACTTTTCATGTGACACCATCAATCGCCTCTCCTCGCAAAGTTCTTGAATACTTGGGAAGAGATTACAGAAATATTCAAAGATACAATATTTGTATTTTGAATGTTAATTTGACACAAAGGAGTGTGCATGAGGGAATGTTTATAATCAGCACTCCAATAAACTCACAAATGACTCTAGTATTTTATAAGCTTGTTAGAAACAAATCACTCCCTTAGCTTGTATTTACTTACTGATGAATCATAAAAGGCCTCAATACACAAAGAGTAAATTCAAAAATGTTTTCCTCTTGTTTTATCTTCTATGACAATACTGAAACCCTCTTGTTCAGGCTGTGAATCCCATCCATGCCCCTCCTGGTTTTATGGCTAAGTATCGATTTCTCCATTGGAGCAGAGGCGATTTTGAACCCCGGTTCCTGCCCCCAGACCCCCTGTAAAACAGCTGCCCTGAGCTGGAGCCGAGCTGAACCAGCTGGAGCTGCCTCCCAGCCTCGTGCTGCCCGGAGAGGGGGCACTGGGGGCACATCCACTCGGGGACGTTTGCACAGAGACGAAGCTCGGCCCTGGGAACAGGAGAGCACACACACCGCCTTCCAGAGAAACGCGAAGAAAGCAAAGCAAAAGTGCGCAGGAAGAGACCCTGCAGTATCCTGATAAGCCTGCAAGGGTCCTGAGCAACTGTAGGAACGGCAGAACTCGTCGACTGCTCCAGGTGGTTCCCAGAGGCACCAGCAAGGTGTCAAGGCAATACAGGTCCCTGTCATCACCAAAACGTCCTGCACGTCCCGGCTGTGTGGCACACCTGGAAGAGGCCGCAGCTGAACCCCGCTTGTAGGGTGCTTAAAAACTCGGCGGTGCTTTGACATGACACAAGTCACACTCCTCACGCCCATGCCTCCCAGACGCGCTGATACACACCAGCTCATCCCAGTACCGCTCCAGCTGGGGGCACAGCAGGCGGGGACGAGCCACCTGCCGCTGGCAGGAGCTGTGCCGTGGTACGAGGCGCGACACAAAGCCGGGCCTTCGAAGGAACTGCTTCAGAGGTCAGGGTGCTCTGTGCAGAACCAGCAAGCAGCACGAATGGAGGGAAACAAGGGCTGGCAGAACGACGCCTCGTTCTTCTAACGTAACTAAGTGCCGCGCGCGGTAATGGGAGTGGTGGGGATACTCAGCTTTATGCTCTTATTTACTGGAAGGAAGGAATATGGGGACATTCCAACGCGCGTTGTTACTTAATGTACAGTTAAGCATTGCACAAACGTTTTATTGCGGTCTGTAAAGATGATCTATCTACAGTAGCTGAAAACTCACGCACTGCATTCAAGCGTAAGCGCCTGTGGTAGACACAAAAGCAGAGTGACTTTGCAGAAGTCAGCGTAACGTAAGCTTTTATTCCACACGGCCCAGCTGCTTCCTGCACAGACAAAAACATCTTCGCCATCCTGTGAAGGAGAACCAAACTTCTGTGGGCCAAGCTGCCAGGCCACGTATCAGCTTTTTAGCCACGTTAAGATGCTCAAGCTAATAAGCACAGCCAGGCTTACCCGTGCCACCAGCCCGCTGTTGCTGCCAGGACAAAACTGCGAGTCCAGGGGTGACGAGGGGAGCTGGGGGCTGCTCACCCAGCTCCTGCTGAGGGACCTCGGCAGCGCCTTGTCAGATTTTGAGGCAGTTTCCGTAAGCTGTCTAGTAGCCTGGCTGGCCTGGTGCTATCCGTGGGATGCCACGAACCTCTGCAGCATTTCAGAACACGCCAACAAAGGGTGCCTGAATCCACACAGCTGCATGCTGCCATTAAACATGATTCAGGCGTGTATTGGGCTGAGCCAGTTAATCGTTCGGAGCACACAGTCTGTACAGCTCACAGCTCACACTGCCAGAGCACCTTACAAGGTGCTTTTATTCCTAGAAATTCTAATGGCAGCCGCGAGAATAATATTGGCTTTACCTAGTGCATGAGCCACAAAGCACTGTGCAGGAATTTACTAAGAAGCGGAGAGCTGACAGGCGGCACACTTTCAAAACCCACTAATGCGGGCAGAGAGGGCCCAGGGCTGCCACGGCACGGGCAGGCAGCTCTCGGGCAGCAGCTCTGCCAGCCTCCGCCGGCCACAACAGCGGGGACACCTCTGCTCACAGGGCATTTGTAGCATGCCTGCATGCCCAGTGCTGAGCCCGGGGACTGCACCCCCATAGCAGCCCTTCGCACACCCCATGCCGAGGGGTGTGGGGGATCAGCGCTCGCAGGTGGCGATCCCTGAGGTGCCAGCCCGCAGAGAGGGCACAGGGTGAGCCCCAGCCACTTCAGCAAACTTTGCATCTCAAATGGCAGCAGGAAAAAACATACGGTTTCTTGGAGAGGAAGAGAATGATTGTGACAGATGTACACATGGGCATCCGAAACACAAGGCAGGAAGTGAACAGCTACAGGAAAACCCGCGCAGGACATGCCCGGGGTTCTCAAGGACAACACAGACAAGACACGTCCGTGCTGTTCAGCCTGAAGCCACTCGGCTTTTTACTATGGCAATGAGGTTGCAATTTTAACATTCTAACTCCACAGCGATGCTATTATAACGGGCACATGAATCTGAGGAGGAAAGTCGCATCACAAAGAAAAGAGAAAAGTACGTTTTAAGGTGGGGAATGGAGGCAGTATTCCAAGGGACAGTACAAAAAGTACACGGGCCTTCAGTTTTACCAGAAGTGTCCCAAGCACACTGACCTCCAGGATACACTTCTGGAATACCCATTTATTTTTGAAAGCTTCTAAAGGAGCTCCTTAAAAAAATGAAGTGTGAAGCAGTGACATTTCTGTTACTTGTTCTCAGTAAATACATGAAATTTGTGAGCCCAGTTTAGAAGTTCGGTAAGAGCAATGACAAGCAATAGGCACAGCGGAGTTATCACTGCTTGTTAGTGACAGCCATGTGTTTCTCGTGATCGCCACATTTGCAATCAGGTGAGAAGCAGTAGCCAGTTTTACGGCAAACGACACAAGAGGAAAATGTCTAGTGCACCAAATACTTCTGCCAAGAGTGCCCGTACCAGAAATCGCTTCCTCAAAGGACAGCATTTTCATGCGGTCAGTCATTTTGGGTGCTGCGTCTGATGGAGCACTCACCTGTGCTTCGCAGCCATCACGATCAAGTGACAACCCAGGCACCTCAGCAGTTGGGTTTCACAGAAAAATCGCTTGGGTAATTAATGGACGCAGACAACGAAGCTCCTGGAATATCATTCTTCTCCCACAAGCACAACGTTTGCACACCCAGCACAGAAGACCTGTCCCCCCACATTTTCTGCCTGCCAGTGGCAGGAACACGAACCGTGGGCAGCAGCACCCCGCTTTAGTCCCAGCACACCAATTCCTGTCTGGGTGCACCCTGTGACAGAGTCCTGGTGCCTGCAGCTGGCGGCAGCTGGGACAGCCCAGGTGAGGGCACCGGGGCCACCTCAGGAGGTGCTGAGCAGGCCCCTGCCCGCTGCCCTGGGAGCGGGGACGTGGTCGGGTCGCTGCCCGCCACCAGGCCCTCACCTCCTGAGGCAGCTGGAGCAGCAGGAGGCTGTGGCCAAGCCAGGACGGGGTGCCCTGGGTGAGCTGTCCCCGCTGCTCATGCCCATTGTTCCCAGACAATGCGCTTTGAATGCTCTTGTTTCCAGGAATGAAAACAAACCACAACAATGCTGCAGCAGCTGGCCGGACATGCGGGCCCAAGCCAGGTGGACTCCGAGGCGCTGCTCGCGGCCCCGCGCCGCCTCTGAGGAAGGAAGCCGGGCCTGCAGCTCTCAGCCGCTGCCAGTCCCCAGTGGCTGGCAGACACCTGGGGCACGAGCAGTGACAACACCAGGGCCTCCAGCAGGGACCTGGCTGGGCCTCAGCGCTGCCGGCAGCCCCACAGCACCCTGCTGCAGGCACAGCTGGCCTAGGCCGGGGCTTTGGCAGTGACATGAAAAGCTGATCTAGAGCAAACTCAAAATTGGCGACATCGTTTACACTGTGACTTGTGTACTAGAAACCAGCATCTGCTCTTGTTACATGCAAGTGAAATCAGAGAAGCTGCTCCTCTTCTATCTCCTTGCATCACAAATTTATTTTTCTGGTAGGTTTGTCTGTGCCACGCTGGGGATGCCCTGGCGCTCTCCCTTGTCCCTGCCGCTGTGGTGTTTTGTCCATGGGGACACGAGTGGCAGCCAGTCCCTGGGCAAGCCTCGCCGCCGCGTGTCCGACGGCGGGAGCGGGTGTGAGCCCCGGTGCTGCATCCCTAGTCGTTACAGGGTCTGCATCCCCAGTTGTTACAGGGTCTGCATCCCCAGTCATTACAGGGTCTTTACCACAGGCTCATGTGTGCGGAGTTTAAGTAGCAAGTGAGGATTTAAAGTGCTTTTATTGTACCACTTGGTTTCCTTTTTGCTTTTCAAAACAAAGGACGCATTAATCAATAGATTTTTTAAAAAATTAATTATCACCATCATCAAACCAAGCTCTCCAGTGCCTGCCTGAGTCGTCTTCAGTCCTGGAGCAGAATCTGCCATCTCTTCACCATCCGTAAAGGCTAGTGGTTTACAGCCTTAAAACACTATTAAAATCCATTCAGTTGGTGTCAAATGCTCTCCTTCTTTTTGCACCCACCAGTACAGCTGTAGTATTCATCAGATTTTACCACCAGGATTAATGTTATAAAATGTCACTTGCTACAGTAAAATTTATCAACGTTATTATATACCATAGAAACTGCCACCACAGACAAATGCACTACATTAAAATTTTGTCTAGAGCTCCCTAGAGGAAACATTTGCTGCAATTTGTATAACAGTTTATATATTTATGCTATTTAATGGTACAAAGCAATAATTATGACTTCATTCACTGATAAGCAACAGCATTATATAAATCAGATGCGGATTTAGAACATGCCAGCTTTGTCACTGGCCTACTACTTGTAAATTATGTTGCTGTTAAAAAAAAAAAAAAATCTAAGCAAATATGAGTTAGCAGCAGGAAGCTAATAATGTGCCTCCAGCTGTTCCAGTTAACCTGCAAATGTGGCCATCTGCACCTCAGGAGAAAAAGAAAAGGAGAGATAGAGGGAGGGAGGAAAAAGAGAGAGAGGAGAGGAGCGACCGCCAATGCCAGCACAAAGCCTGGGCCCAGAGCAGTAGGAGTGACCTTGCTCCTTGTGACCAGACAAGCACATATTCAAAATCAGAAAAGTTACCAAAGAATAAAGGACCTTTTCTCCCCTAGACCTACAGAAAAAAAAAAAAAAAGAAAGAAAGAAAGAAAAAAAAAAAGAATTAGAAAAATCTTTTCCACTGCCTTTTTTCTAGAACAGGCTGTCTTTCACCTCTGGGGTTATTATTTACTGCATTGCAGGTTTGCCCAATGAGCAGGTTTTTCTTACAACTTCAGCCTTTCATTTTTACTTTTTAACACCTCTTCACAGACCCATCTTGTATTATTTAAAAAAAAAATAGTGGTCATTGTAATAGATTTATTCCTGCTTCAGACAGTTTAAAATGGATCTGCAGGGCACAAAGGCTGAGATATCAAACAAGACCGAAATTCTCAGATAGCAAGTCACAGATCTTCCTGCGCACAGCAGCTTCAGTCCTGCCTTTGGATTCATGGGGATGAGGTGTCCTTAGGACGTGCGAGTAGTGTTCACTCAAAGCTTATTTTATAAGAGACCTCTATGAAATCTGGGTCACAAGGAACTGTCACAAAATATTCCCTTTGACATTTATCCACAGACGGAAGGCACAGTGGCTGAAAGTGCACGTCCTGCATGTGGTTACGCTTCGGTAATTTGGCAGTGGTCTAACGCTAAAAATTCTCCAAGATTCTTGCTACTAAGGACCCCCCAGCACCCCTACTAGATGAGGACACGGAGAGCATCAAGGGATTTAAAAACATTTTTTGTTTTAAGGTCTGACCGTAAAGCAACGTGCCTGAGTCCCATGAAGGGTGCCAGGGTGGCCGGCACACCTCGCTGGAGCAGCGCAGTGCCCGTGGGCTGCCCCAACAAACCTTGCTCTGACGCAGGTTAACAAAGCAGTGCTTGGCCTTGTGATGCTGCAGTAGGCTCAGGACCATCATCGGCCTGAAATTAAGGAAACTCACCTTGCTTCTTCCAAATTTAAGCAATCCAGACCTTTTGTTTCATTGGCTTAGGTACCTGAACTGCTGCAGGCAGATGTACTTCATAATTTCAATAAAACTCTCAAAATGCCGGGAGCCACCCACTACCGAGCCGTGCAGGCGCTGGTGGTGCAGGTAGGCAGCGTGGCCTCCTGCGCAGAGTGCAGCGGGGTCACAGAACACGGGATCTGCTTCCCAGCAGCGTTGGAGGCAGCCCCCGGCTATTATTAGATTTTTACCCAGGAAACATGATTTATCTTCATTCCAATTTTCGTAACTATAATTCGTTCCAATGCTAACCCCATTTACAGGGATTTATAGCTCACTTGAAAGATTAATTTAGGCACGCATAATTTCCAAAGAAAAAACCTGTTTGTTTTCTTAGAAATGATGAATTTGCTTTAAACTGATCAGCTGTAATAGTGTTAGGGTATGCATTTGCTTTTAAAGCCTCCTTTAATGATGTTTCTATTTAGAAGAGCTTTGTGACCCCTTGCCATGTAGTGTTGACTAGTCTGTGGTATTTTCAAGTGCAATACCTCACCCTGTTGGTGCATGCAAAGCAGTTACTACCCTTTTTTTCTCCAAACATTTACATCTTTGGGGGTGCTGGTGTATATGACAAAAACTGCAATTTGCAAGAGGCTAAAAAAACCACGGTTGCATGATGAGTCAGGAAGCTCCCAGCATTTACCCTGTGAATCGTGCTAACCAATGTGAAGTGCCAGAAGTGTGCTCAGGGAAAGGCGTTAGCCATCTCTCCAGAGGAAAGCAAGTATTCTGGGTGAACCTGTAGCTTCATCTGGACTTTCCAAAAATAATTTAATCTAGAAATTGCCACTTCTTTGTAAGCAGCTAGGGTAACACGGAGCTTCCCAATACCACGATATCTGCAACAGCAAAAGCAAATGCTACACGTGCTGTCGAGTACACAAAATTAGCGGAACATTTTGTGCACCGTAGCACAGATCTGGTGTCTAACGGAGTTCAACTTAATTACAACAAACCTCAGTTTGGTCCACTGCTGTCTTCAGAAGCAGGCAGCACGTGGCTGATAAGCAAAGACATGAAATTAATACCTGCTCACGTGGCCCTTCCTCACCGAGACTGGTGGTTAACAAGTCATGCCTCACATATCTGTGTATGTAGAGTTCCTCAAATGCTTTATCTCACCAAATTTTGAATGCTCCTTCCTAATAGGATGCCATACTCTGCTTTCTGTCCAGATCCGTTCACTGCTAAAAATAGCACCAAAAAAACTGCAAGATCCTAGATATATGCAGGCAACTAGCAGTCCTCATCTGTAAGGAAACCCTTTCACACTGTCTCGATGAACTAGGAACTAACATCAGATGGGCTGCCACACCACCATTAGCGACGTAAGAGAGAAGCAGATGGAAAGGGGGACAAATAGGTATTTCCAAAACCATTAATAAAAATATGCTTAAACCACCTTGTTCATAAATGTAAAACCACATACTTAATCATTTATTTAGTTTTGTCAGAACACTTCTGCTCCCCTCCTGGCCCCAACACGGGTGGCGGCAGCAGAAATAAGCGAACCACATCCCTCGGAGATGCCTGCACCTCCTGCCTCTCCTCAGCCACGGGAGATCTCCCTCTTACTCGTGCTCCTGACAAGCCACGGGGTTTCATTTGCTTCCTGGTGCTCAGTGGGAGCGGCTGAAGGAAGCTCTCAAACGTGGCAAGAAAAAAGTTTGACCAGAAGCATTTAACTCACAAGGAGATGGGGTGAGAAAGGTCAAAAGGCATGGTCAAACAAAAGACCTTGCAGTACCTCAGCGGTGCCCCAAGCGTTGAGACAACGCATTTATATCACATAGGTGAACAAAGCAAGCCATCCATCACCCTCCTGCACACACTTGGGTATGTCTGCAAATTATTTTGGGGGTGATAGAGTTAAAGTAAAAACACCCACGAGTTCACACAGCTAATGCTGTGACATCTTCATTCTCCTTATTGACCTGAACAATTTGATCCAGAATTATTACGCAAGCAGCAGAAATGCAGAATGCATTTTTAATAGCACCATGTGTGTGGAAGAGAACAAAAGTTCATAAAATATGTTAAAGTGCCTTCCATAACACTGGTTTATGTAGCTCTCCAGAAAAAAATAGGCACTCTAAACTACAGTTGTTAATCCTGACAATTTACAGCCCATCATAACTCATTCCTACTGTTCGGAGGAACCCGTCTCTAAAACACAAGTGATCTTGCCATCACAGATGAACTCCAATACGCAAGTACAATGGGATAAGTTTCACGGTGTCAGCCCTAATTTCCAGCCTTGACTTTGATTTCCCCTGCCTTGGTGGGTTCCAGTCAGACCCTCAGCGTTACTCTAATGTAGCTTTTTTGTGGTTTTAATATGAATATTGTGTCAAGGATCTGAGATATTAAGAATGACAATACATTATTATTGCAGCAGGGAAATCTCCAGAGTCCTAGAAGTAGGATTTTGAAAACCACAGTCAAAAATCAATAGTAATCCACAAGAATTCATAAAGGAAACATGTCAGTCAGCATCTTTGAAGACAAATCTTACATTTTCTCTTAAGCAGTCCGGACAAATACAAGTCATTTAGAGGAGGCGTGCGCGTCCGCGCTTTTGGGGCTGCGGGAGGGGGCCGGCCTCATTCAGCAGCCCCCAGGGCACCGTCACCCTTCTCTGCCCCAGCCCCAGGGCCAGCCCCAGCCTGCCCGAGCCTGGCCCCAGCGGCTGTGCGGGCAGGGGGCATGCTGGCGCTGCATCCTTGGCACTGCCTGCTCCCAGCAGAGACCCGGCTCCTCCCTCTACAGCAGCCGTCCTCCAGGATGTAGGGAAAAACCAGCTCATCTGCGCTCCCTGATAAATGTGATAATGAGAAGAAATGCTAAGAATTGTACACGCGATCCTTTGATGAATTCACAGCCAGACATCTGTTTGCGAGGTAGCTGGCTCGCCTGCTACCTTCAGCAACAGGACTTATTACTGCTTGGGTTTGATTTACATAACCAAAAATATCCACAAAAGTAATTAATTAAAAACTTCATTTGTACACGGCACTGTATGCATTAGCACAATGTTACCAAAGCATCCTAATCCTCCTCTCAGGAAGAAGCCTGCTTACCCCGCGCAGATAATAGAAGGTATCACACATGGAAGCGACCGCAAGGCGGACACAAACGGACGGCCTTTGCCACCCGAAACGTGTGGGGAGCGGGTACATCGGGACGGGCGTGGGGCTTGGTCCCACCACTCAGATCACTCACCCACACTCAGACTTTGAACGCTGATGTTTTTTAAAGAAAAAACAACCTGCAAGGAGCTGGAGCTGAATGGCCTTGCTCTCTTAAGTTAAGAATATGTAGCAGTGCTCAGAGGGAGACGGAAATCTTCCTCTGGCCCTCAGCCTGCTGCACGATTTGCATGGCACAAAAGCTGGGTTTGACTCACAGAAGAGGTGAAGTTATATGCAAAGGAAGCATGCGACGTTTTGAGTCCAAATCCAGCAAAAGACATCAAGAGTTGGCCAAACGCCCTCAGTGCCTCCCCATAGTCCAGACAGCCCACAAGCTTTCCCACTGCTACGCAGAAATATTTGCTATGGTTGTGGAGGAGAGAGGCCGGAGGAGTTCGTGCTGATGGTGGCGCAGGGGTTTCAGTTCCTGCTTCGGAGACTTCAAAACTGTTTTAAAGGGAAGTAAATCATGGTCCGTGGCTGAGAGATACGGGGTCACTATTTCATGGCTGAGGAGAATCCATCAGCGAGGGCACCAAGGACTTCTGCGGTGCCCAAAGTCCTCTGTCTTTGGTGGCATTTCTAGTCGAGGCGGTGGGGAACACCGCTAGGAACTGTGGCAGTCTTTCAGGGCAACAACTAACACAGTTTACAGTATGTCTGCTATTTATTATGCATATTATTTATTAATTTATGTAGATTAGTAGACTGCATGACCGAAAACATGTCATCAGCAACGAAGGGCATCCAAGCCTGCAGGAAAGGCTTGATCCAAAATTGGTTTCAGTCCTCGAAAGATTTTTTATTATTTTTTTTTAAACCAGTTCCAGTGAATCTTGGTTCAGGCCCTGAAGGCACTTAGAGGAGTTGCTTTTACTGCAGTAGTCACAGCAGAGATAGCTGAAATCTCCATTACAATGGCTCTGTCACAGGTACTGCAGGAAGACAAATTCATTTAGGGAGCCCTATTGATACTTGATTTGTTAGATCTCAATTGCAGAAGTCTCCGAAGTGCGATGTTACCGTACTAAAAAATCGTTTAAGCTTACATTCACCACTCTGCTGCAGGTATCAGGCCCAAATGCAAAGGATCAGTTCTCCTCTCCCAGGGTGAAAACCTTTACTGTGTGTAACTGGTACTGATCTACAAGACAAAATCTTATAAAAGCGTTTTATGTGCATTTTGTTTTCAGGGTAAAAAAGAATTTACACCATCAAGCCCCTGACAGCTAAAATTTAGCTTGCTGGCACATACTGCCATACATCTGTGCTTCCCCCACCCCCCCACCTAGTTATTCCTGAGACAGCAGCACCCACTTCAAGAATTATTATTTTTTCCTTCTTTTCATCAGAGCAAATTAGGAATAACCTCACTAAAGCCAACACGGCTACATTGATGAAAAAATTAATCAGCAATGGCCTCACACCCTGGGATTTTCTCAGAACTTTGACAGATCTGTTAGTGCTGAATCGCAGTCTGCCCTAGTTACCAGATGCGAGCTGGAAGGGCATTAAAAGGACAATAGATGTGCTAATATTTCCTAACTAAAGTTATAAAATATCCTGACAAAAGTAACATTTCTAAGATAACCCAAAGCAAAAATTCCTCTTGCATCTGAGTTTGAACGCTTCTTTTTGCTGACTCGCCTGTTTTTCTCTCTTCTTTAGCACTCGGAGCTGAACTCCCAAACCTGAGATGCTCATTGTCAATAAACACCGTGCAAAAACCACATCAATAAAGGGGAGCAGCAAAATTAGCTGCCTGCAGTTACTGCCTTATCCACAAGAGAGCACAGTAACCTGAGCACATCCCCATTCCTTTGTAAATGCCTAGCGTACATACAGAGCACCGTATAACTCAAAAATTATAATTAAAATGTCTTAGCTCCTGTATTTATAGTAACATTTAAACTACTGTGCTTTCTTGAAGTCAGAGTCATTTACTTGAGAACAGCACACTTTATGGTGAACAGATCTTTGAAACTATACCGCGGGGATATGGCACAGCCACATGTAACTCAATATATGTCAACAGCTGTAAAAATATTGGTAGGAGAAGGGAAGAAAAAGCCATGAGCACAGATCAAGTGCCCTGTCTCTCACATCTGACTGTTTGCAGATTCTCCCTCCCACCTCTCCTCCCTCCCTCCCCCCCCCTTCCCCCCCCCCCCCCCCCAAATAATTGGGCAATTTTGGTGCAAGCTGTCATAAAAGCCAAGGCTTCTTTGAGGTTGAATGATCAAAAAGGTTATAAATGAAAATGATTTCAATGTTGGAGGCCTAGCGAGTGACCAAGGCACTTTCTGTAGCAGAAGGGTTTGTTCTAATCTTACCAACTGCACGCTTTCGTCAGAGCATATTCCTAGGGAGTTCACAGCTCCCCAGGGCGAAGCTACAGTAAATTCTGACTAATCCCCTCTGCATACAAATGAGCCCCTGGTAAGAGAAACTGCAGGGTCAGACAGCTTATGCACAGCACTGATTCTCCAGGTCTGCGCCTTCAGCAAAGCAAACAAAATGGCACTGTATTTTTTTATTATTATTATTATTTTCAATGGGACACGGTTCCTGAAAAACAAAGGCTTAAATCCTAAAAAGCTGGACGGGCTAAGGAAAGGGGGAAAAGAGCACGGAGAGAAAAGAGCCCCTCTCCTCTCGTGTGCCCAGGCAGCAGGGCAAACAGACAATATAATCTGTTCGGGAAATTAATGAATTTAAACTTTTGCTTGATTAAAGGTGTGGTAGATTTGGACTACAATTTAATGTAAAAGGAACATAGGCACAAGATAAAATATTCATTAGCCTATTATGAAAAGCAAGATCTAATCCTGCACCTTCATTGGCTGGCATCACCATATCAAGACACTACATAGAGCACAGAGTCATTTATATTCATTCCCTGGCATTTCAAGCAAGTCTTGAAATGTTAAATTCTGGCCCTATTGCTGCTTTAAAAGTCTTAAGCATTGCTTAGTGCATGATGTGATTAATTTTTCCAGCTGTGCATTATTTAATCACGAAGTACATATTTGTTATAATCATTAACTCTTGATAACATGGGATACTTGCTTCATCAAAGTTCCTTTGAACTGTTCGGAGGTACTGGAGGAAGAACAACTGGCGCTGATGGCACCAAGTACCCCAGCACTGGGGAGCAGAAGAGCTCAGGGCTGCAGGGGACTCCCTTCGGGGGAGCCCTGTGCTGCCAGGGATGTGGTGAGAGCACTCCTGGGACAAGGCACCGAGAGCTCTCAGTGCCAGCCACACAGAGCTTTTCTTTGTGTGCCTGCAGAAACGCTCCTGCGTTTGGATATATACGGAGCCTGCGCTGGTTGTGCTCTGCAGCCACCTGGTACTGCTCAGCACAGATACCATCCTGTGACCTTGCATGCAGCTTTATAATATGCAATATTTAATATTCACGCATTCCCATTTCATACAGACATGCAGCCAAGATGCAGACGTTGGTTCAATTTCATAGTCGCAAATGTGGAGTTTCTTGGAGATGATTCTGCAAACTATAGACAGTGGAATGCCCTACAATTCAAACTTAGAAGTTTTGGGCTAGATTCCTCCATAAATTTATCCTTTATTTTTTTATTTTATCCTTTATTTTATCCTTTATTTTCTGTGCTAAAATTGACTTGTTTGAACCTTGCAAGCTCACTCCAAAACTTCCTAGCTAAAGCGCATGTCTATGCAGCGTGGGGATATTAAGAAATAATAGAACCAAGCACCCCCAAGGTGCTGGCTGAGGAAATGGTGCTGAAAAGCCAATGCAATGGAGCCTTAATGTGCTACGTAGAAGGAGCTGCACCAAGCCCACGCTCCACCCCAGCCCTGGGGAAGCGTGGGCACAGGGGGACTGCAAAGGCTCCATCAGCTATGGTGTGCCCGGGAGGAGAGGAGGGCTTGCAGACGCGTACAGCTCCCCGCCTGCCAGGCCGGACCCTGCCAGCTGTCCCACGCAGCCCCCCAACCTCTCTCTACCTTTGGGGGCGTGGGGGACCTCCCGCCAGCAGGTCTGCAGCACCAGGGCCTTCTGTAGTTAAAAAAAAAAAAAAAAAAAAAAAAGGCATTTTCAAGCAGCAGCAGTCCCATCTAGATGCCATGAGGCAATATTAAATGTTTTGTGCTGTGCTTCAGCCATAAGGAATTGTAACCTATAAAAGGCACCGCTGCACTGGAGGGGGGAGTACGTACCACCCCATGGAAAAAACGTCTCCCATCGCAATCAGGAAACTGTGTTACAGGGATGACCTTCTGACACAAAGCACAAATCTATCAGTTTGCCACTTTTTGCATGCTTCTGGTATTTATCTGTTCTGCACTCCCAACTCATCTTTTAATTAGACAAACTCTCATGAAAGTCAACAAGAGTTTTGTCTGACTGAGGGCTGGGTTAAGGCATAATTGGATCATAATTCCAGGGGTAACAAAGGATAAAATCTAGTTCTACATAGGCACCAAAAATGCAGGACCTTTGAAATTTTAAAATGCAGCATTTGAGTGGGGAGCTGCAGCAGAGGCTCTGCCGTCTCCCCGGGGAGGAAATTCTGAGCTCCTCCGTCTGCAGACCCAAAGTCAACGCTAACAGGAGCACTCTGCAGCAATCGACGTGTGCCACTGCCCAGCCACGTGGGCCAGAAGAGGATGAACACGAATAATGGTTAATCAGTGGCATAACTCAATGCCGCACCATTAGTGAATTCAGCGGTAATTTTGAGATACCACTGAAATCACACAAATAAGCCAAGATTGGTTTCACAACACACCTACAAGGCAAGTTCAAGCCTAATTATGCTTAAAGAGAAGTCAACGCTAACACGCACAGTGTGAAGGAGGAGTTGTTTTGATTCTTTCTAGTTCTGAACACAGAATAAGGCACAACTCATTGGACAGCCCAGGCCACAGTGTCAAAGCGTGGCAGCTTTACCGGAGAGCATTCTGCCGTGAGGCTGAACCACGGAGTGGCTGTGGAGCAGGAACGTATGGCAAACGCCTTACAGCGAGCACTATACCTGTGCTTCACAAGAATGCACATATTTAAAATTCTGACAGAATAAATAAGGCTCCTCAGTGACCCATAGGGTGAATTCTCTTTCAGAAAGGGAGAAGTTGCTGAAAGCCAAGTTCTTGCTGCCGAATTCCTGGACACAGTTTCCAACTATTCCAATCAAGCAGCTCTGTGGTTGGGCTGGGATTTCAAACTTGCCACAGTATGAAGTCCAGTTTGGGCTATATTCCCTTCCCTCTCTCAGCTTGATGAAGGCTTCCCCGCAAAATCAAAAGGCTTACTGTCAAGTTTTCGATTGGTCTGGGCTTCATGCTATCATGCGTGTGGTGATGGCAAGGAATATGAATGCGGCTCTGGCTCCACCATGGGGCCTTGAGGTTTCGTCCAATTCATCCAGGGACCTTATGAAAGTAGAGCGGGTCTCTTTTCATGTATATTCCGACTGCTGAAATTCCCTAGATGCACTGCAGTGTGCAAACGCGGTGTAAAAAAGAACAATAGCTTGAGAAAAACTGAGGCAAGTCTACTGAGTATGCTTAAGATAAACCAGCAGAGCTAATGCAAAAAAAAAAAAAAAAAAAAAAAAAGAAAAAGACATTCTTCTGCATTCATAACCTAATGAAAATAAAACCTTTTAGAAGCAGAGAATGCTTCTGCATATTGGCACATGTAAAACTGCCCTGTTAACTTACAAAAATTGATGCGAGTCTCCAAAATGTAAATATATAATATCCTGCCTCTCGTATGTTTAGATGAGATTAGATAGCTACAGATACTCTGAACCTTTCAAAAAATACATTAAATCTGTTTGCACACCAATTCGTTCAAGCACCAAGGTCTATGTCAGGAAGCCTGCTATGGCAGGAACAAGTTAACACAGAACTGAAAGGCAACAGTGACACAGACTGTTGCATGCCATTCCTACACTGAGGGAGGGAAATCCAGAACAACTCAAGCTATTCCTTCAAGTAACAGCTGCTAAAAGAATAAATATTTGTTAGGCATTTTTGTTTGTTTATTATTGCTAATAATACAATGCAATACTCCCTTCTGGAAGAGCATCCAAACAGTACCAAGCTTGGTCTCCACTAGCTGTGATATATTCTGCATTTCAGGCACATAATGCATTTTAACTGTGCTATATATAATTTAATTTTCCTAATAAGAAACCTTGTAATGCATGCATTTGTTGCAATTACATTAACTAAGAACATTCATCACATTGGTTTCAAAATCTCAAGTACAAAATAATGCTCAATCATTAGCTCTTAATACATTTAGATATCAGCTTTTTACAAGTCCTTTCTGCAGAGTCTTTGTGAACAGTGGACTAACTAACTAACCTTGCTCTACAAGCAGCTGGAAGCCTTGTTATTCCAGGAATTTCTCGAGGGCCAGTAAAAGTCACTTATTTGACTCTACTCTAGGCCAAAACCACGTGTGCCCCACGTTCACAAAGCAAGAGAGCTCTGAGTTACCACTTATTCCCACAGAATGGGAAGCTCGCTATAAACATTCCTTACTTGCCACTGTTTGGCAATTCACAGCGAAAGCCAAGTGGAGTGCTTTCTTTTTGAGTTACTTCCTCTCTGTACTTCGTGGTTGATTACTGAATTTGCATTCGCGCTGTTCTGCCACACAAGTGACAACCACCTTTCACTACGGCACGCTCATACCTAATACTAAATAACAGAATAATGCGTACACATACACACACGCAGCATACCATAGAGGAGCGTCGCCTCAGAAACATGTAACATTAAGAACAGCCACCTTAGAATGAGTTCACACGTCAAACTTCAGGTCTAAGGTCCCAAAGAAAATTCCTGGTTTTGAGTAGTGTTCTGGAAGGCCATGGATTTCATCCATCTACACTAGAACGATGCTCACTGTAAAGCTTTACCATACCTTCCGACTCCTGATGAACATTTATTTATATCCAGAGCTCTCCCCACTTTATATAGAAAATAGGTTCATGTATGCCAACTAATGTTGGATGATGCTGGAAAAAACGCTGGACGCTTTTGGATAAGCAAGGACAGTAGAACCAGGCACCTATGGCATTAACCTAACTAATTACTGATTGCTGTTCTTTAGCTGAAGAAAACAAGTTCTTTTTTTTGCAGGGTTCTTTCCCAAATGAGAGTGTTACTGAAGTAACCAAGAGTTGTCATATTGTTTTCATTGGTACACGGAGAAATCCTCACGGTATACCCTGCTTCCCACTATGATCCTTTCCTTTCTGCCAAGCTGGAAATTCATTATGCACTATACATGAGAAAGCAAGCGAGAGGGCATACTTTCAAATTCATATCATACATTTCTGATAAGAACTGAAACGCTGTTGCATCTGAACTCCAGCAAATTATTCATACTATACCCTATATAGAGACAAAAATCAGTATTTTAAACAAACAGTTTTGAATATTTTATTTTAAATAAACCAGGGACAAATCTGGTTTTGCCGCCTGTGGGCAATACCGCTAGACAGTCAGCTAACTACGAGTGAGCAGGGGCAGATCAGTGGCAACCATACAGGCAAATTAAATGAAAAATGGGGACTAAGGTTCACAGAAGCCAAGGTATGTCAATGTGACATCATTAATTCATAGTCTTTGCTCAGTTGCTCATGAATGACCCTCTGCATTGAAAACTGGGAAACGAGTCGGAAGCCAGCACGTACCAAGGACAAGACAGCTACTCTCGCCCGCGGAAGAGGAAGGCGACAAAAGGCACGGGCTCGTTTGTGTCAGCCCGCCGAGACACGGCCGAACAGACGCACTCCTGCGGAGAAGCGGGCGCTGGATGCGGCACAGCCATCCAGAGCAGAGTGGAGCTAAAAAACTTCCAACCAGAGGTTTTTTTTGTTCCCCAAAGTCGCCTGGCTAATGGGAACCACCTCTCCCACTGCAGAGGCACACTGGGAATTAGAGGATGGGCCGTAAGGATTGCTGGTCTTCCAGCTAGCTCCCCGCCGGCTGCAGATTTACACGAGCGTGCTCCCTAGGGACGGGCTGCGCTTCCAGTTCAGTATCGGCACAAGGTAACTGTGTGAGCTGGTCACTCAGACGCGCACCAGTTCAATACTCATATTCTGTTTATTTGCCAGGGAGAGAGACAAGTACGGAGAAAAGGACTATTTGCCGCGCCACGGAGCAGCAGCCTCTGACTGAACATGCCCCTTCTTGATCCTGAAAATCACCTCCCTACCTTCCCTAGCATCACACCGCTGAAGCCCCAACCTGCCACAGAACTAACTCCTGCCCATATTTGATTAATAACCAGATGCCTTCTTTTAAAACATAACTTTTCTTTAAGTTACATCCTTTTCTTCAGTTTTCAGTTGGAAACTTGGCCTAAATGACAGCTGTGTAGGCCTCACCCCAGCTCGGCTCAGCAGGAGCTCTAATGTACTTCATTCTGGGGCTGGGAGCCGCTTTTAATCTATCAGCACGACTCCGCAGCTGCTGTAAGCTAGCTGAAAATTGTCTGCATACACAGGGTTTAAAATTTTGTAACCCTTTTGGTGCAACTTGCGTTTAGGCAGGAACTCAGAAACACAGCCACCAAGGTCTCTGGAGAGTTAGAGGAAGGCTGGAGACGAGAGTCGGCAAGGCTGGGAGGACAAACGGAGACCTCTGAGCAGATCAGGAGTTTTCCTGAGTTCACAAGTTCAAATACCAATTTCCAGTAACTGTTTGAATGGATTTAGCCTTGCTGCAAGTCCAACAATTGGACTACAAACCAGGCACATAAATATTCCCGCTCTACACTAGATGCCTGTAGCAACTAAAAACATCTCTGCGTATTTTTAATAGTGATTCGCTTATGATTTGACTCTTGTTTACAGTTTTTAAGAAACTGAATAAACATTATATCCTCTTGCATGGAAGTATGCTGCAGAGCAGTTACTTCACATATGCAACACAAACTTCAAATACTCAAAGGAAAATGCAACTGTGTAGAAGTGTTAAAACTGCTACTGCCACCAGCAGAAACTACCCACAGTGCAGTAACTCAGCGTCATCTATTCCAGTGGGACTTGGAGAGGACGGATATGGAACCATTGCCAAATATTTACACTTACAACTCTTACAAAATACCCCGAGTCCCTAAGGGATTGAGCATAATCTCACATGTCAACAGCCACCACCACCAAAATCCTTAAATATGGCTGCAACATGTTTTCACAAAACTTTCCTGTGGCTGCTGCTTCAAAGCTGCTTTCTTTGCATTGCAGCAAAGGCAGCACAGATCCCTCTCTCCGAGACAAGCGAGGCCCCGTGGCTGACGGGCATGGTGGGCTGTGAGCACTGCTGGCCGTGCTTCTCCCCTCTGGGTAAGGAGCTCAGCAATCGCCCCCTGCTGCGGGGCCTCGGTGCCGAGGGTGTTTTGGTCATCTCAGGGCAAGAAGACCAAAGGTAGCGGCAAACACCCCAAAATTTTTGATGTGGAGCTCTGTGGGAAGCGACCCTGCAGAACTCCATCAGCTCCACCAGCACGGGCAGCCCTTCCAGCCTGCCCACAAGCACGCTTTCTTTGAATAAGCAAGGCCTGAGGCTGCTCCTCCTGTTATGATGCTCTGCAAAAGGTTCGGCTCGGAAGGGTTCAAGTATCTGCACAGAGAAGCAGTTGCACATGGCTGCTGCTCAGCAGGGCCCTCTTGCCAGAGCCTGCCCAGCGGAGGCTCGCAGGGATGCGGCACTAACTTCCCACAGAGCACGTGGAACAGCTTTCAAAGGTCTGAAGAAACTTAAGTCACAACTAACTTCATGGAGACTTTCACGAGAACGTCTCCTAACTGAAGAGTATTCCCATGCTATTCCACCTTCATCGAGCTCTGGAGATACACAATAAAAACAAAACTGTAAAAATCAGAAGACCTGTTCCACCATCTTATAATTACCATTTCTCTTAAGAGAAAGTCTGTAGCTGTCTTTTTTAAAACAAAACAAAACCAGTTCAGCAGAGAGCCACTGCAGGCTGGAAAGCAGAAAGCAGGAGTTTGGGTTCTGCCTGCTGCGGGGTGCCCCAGAAGGGGCTCTCTTCCTGCAGAGGAGGTGCCACAGCCGCGGGCTGGTGTCCCCCTGGTCCTCCTGGAAGCTCCATTTGTCTTGGCAGTGTTCTCCTCCATGGATTTGAGGGGCCCCTTCTTGTTCTGACTTTGCTTTTTTTGTATTTGCTAACTTCTTTTCTTCCTCACTCCGTGTGTTAATTGCCCTTCTCTGCTGAGGTCACTTGGGTTTGCCTTTGTGCCAAATCCTTTTGTTCCAGTTGGTGGTCTGTTTGGCCTGGTCGAACCTTTATACTTGACTTTAATTTATTGTGTGATTTCATTGTGCAGTGCTTGCAGACTGACCAACTGGCCTCTTATAAAGGTATTAAATTCTGTGCAGTTGTGCGCGTGTACACAAACACACACCTCTTTCCTACAGTTTACTTCCTTCCGTACCATCTGCACTGGAGCAGGGTCCTGTGCTGCGGAAGCTTTGCCTTAGCTCCTCTGTTTTAATGACTATAATCCACAAGGAGCTGTAAAAACAGCCAGCGCCGTGCCCAGTCCTCCAGCTGCCAAATGTTCTCCATGCTCCAAGACAAGAAGTGAGAAAGGTAATGTTACCCAAAATTCACTTCTGTTCCACAAAGTCAAAACATTGCCTCTACGCACCCGCGAGCTTTTAAAAAGGGCCAGAAAAAAAGACAACACTGAAATCAAAGGCCGATTCCAAAATCGCAGATTCCTAGAAGAATTGATACAGCAGCAGCTGTATCTCTTTCATTTGAGTAATTATCATATAATTAAGTGCATGAATTACAAGAGAGCCAAGGCATTAAATTAAAATATTTAATGCTTGTAAATCTGAAAATGATTACTGTGCTGATGTGCAGCTACTGAGCAGTGAAGCTAATGGCAACATGACAGTACCACCAGCCTCCCATTAGTCTGTCCTAGCCTAGAGAAGGCATCCGAATGTGGAATTCTTTTGCTGGGGAGGAAAATTACCTTCAGGGCTTTAAAACTAACAACTGATCCTTAGAAATTGCGCACCCTAAGTAGTAAAAGCAAAAGAGAAAAGGAGAAAAATCTCTGAGCTGAAGTGTAAGCTTTAATCTCACAGATGCACACAGATTGAAAGCAGAACCATCTGAGTGAGAATCCCGCAGAAAGTTGGACAGCCATTCCCCAGATTTGATTTACGTTGGGTCATTGTCCATTACCCAAACTGAGCTTTGCCCAAGCTCAGCAGCTTGCAGGACAGAGCTTTCAGCAATTCAGACAAAAGAGATAGCCAGAGATCTCTGCCCAGGGCCTCTTCATAACGAGACACCTGATGGAAGAAATCCTTGGCACCACAAAGCCCAGCTCTTGAGATTTGGGGCAAGCTGTTTGCACTTCCCTGAAAAAGGCGGCATGTTGAAATTCTTTCCGAAGGCGCAGAGGAGCCCGTTCCCGTTTCCCCAGCACGTCATTTCTGTTCGCATAAATAAGCCAGGAGTGGACATTGCCTTAGCCCAAGAGAGAGCCATAGGCAGCACAGGAGCTGGGCCTGAGCCAGATCCCTGCAGGTCTCCAGGTGCTGAGAGAAATTCGGGGACGTTTCTGGACGGGAGATGTCCTCCTGTGTCCTTCCTGCAGGACGTGCCCCGGGGACGCGCCGAGCCCGTCCCGTTCCTCGGCTGGCTCTGCCTCCTGCCGCGGACTGATGTTGCCTCCACTGCAAGGACACGGACGTGGCCTCAGCGCATCGCCAGGCTTGGGGGGCTCAACCCCTCGTTTCAGATCTTTATGGAAGCACAAATCAGCCAAAAGAACTACAGAGCTGTTAACGCTGCAAGTACGGACACGATAAATAGGACAAGTTACCTAACTGAAAACAGTCATCGCCATCAGCAGCCTACCATGGGATCCCTTTCAGATCACAAGCTCACAACCACTGACCTTAAAAAAGGAAATACACAAATAGCTCAGAGAGCACCTCAGGAGTGTCCCTAAGCTCGTCCAGCGCTTCGGACCAGGGCTCTTCCCGAACCCCCCCAAAGCCAGCAGGACCTAGGCACCTGGCAGCCTTAGGGCGCTGTAGCCCTTAATTAACACGGGAGAGGCGATCCTTAACTCAGGTACCGACCGACTGGCGTTTAATTACAGCAACCAGAAAAAAGGAAAGGGCACTTTCAAGGTGTTGCCTAAAGGACATTTAATATTCTTTTAAGGAAGAAAGCAGTACAGAAATAGATCTAATGAGAATATTTGATTTATTTTCTTGACAATACTCCATATCTTTTGATTTCCTGCCCCAATGCCATTTCTCACCTAGAGGCCTTTTTGCCCAAATTCCTTTTTTTTTTCCCCCTAGGTTCACCTGTCAGTTGTGTCTCCTGTAACTTGGAATGACAGCAACAGAAATCAGTAAGAGCAGGTGAGGACCTGCATAGGTGTTACAATGTACAAGCCAGGTGAGTCTGGCCCATGCCCGTGAAGACATCTCTTTGCGAGGTTGCCAGGTCACATTTTGGCCTTGGCTCTGAAAAGGATGGATTTCCTCTCAATTGTCCAGTGACGCTCCCTGGTACACAGGTTGAGCAGTGGAAAACATTAATATCCTTACAAATACTTGGAGGTAAGTAGATAGGCTAATAACTTGTGTAATCTCCAAAGCATCCGACTTCCATGTGCCGAATACGTCATAATCACAAGGTGGTAATGAGAAATAGCCACCAGGGAAGAGTAACCTGTTCCTAGTGGTAAGAAAGCCAGGATTTCAGAGTTACAGTGTAATTAATTCGCTTTTCAGGAATCAAAACACCCTAAAGCAAAAACAAGTTCAACAGACTTGTAATAACATACTATTGTAGTGTTAAGTCCTCTTATTCCTCAACACAGATCTATTCTTCCCGCTTTATCTCTACTGTGAAACCCCGACCTACGCTGCAACCACCCCCGCCTTAACTACTGCGCGTTCCTTTGCCTTGGCTCCTTGCATCTGGGGTCTGTGGTCCCTAGTTGGGTACGGGGGCTCACACCAAGACCATCTTGCTGTCCCATGGCTCTAACTCTGCTATCCCCTCACCCAGTAATCCTTTCCTGGATTTGTTTTTCCTTGCACATTTTAAATTCGGATTCTTCTGAAGTTTGCAGGTGCAACACCTTCTTGCTAAGGCACGCCTCAACCCCAATTGCATGCGTTAGCACGAGGATCCAGCCTGACTTGGATCCCAGTGCTGCGAGTCTTCAGCAAAAATAATCCCACCAAAGCAGAGGAAATCCAACCTGCATGAAACCAGTGTAAGACCAGGATCAGGTCACCTGCCCTGACAATACAACCGCAGCTGGTGGTGCCCAGGCAAAGCTCTCCATCACCTTCCGTACACCTCCAGAGGCCGAGCAGGGCTCCGCGCACTGCGCCCAGCTCTGGGCACTGCCTCCCGCCTCCAGACTTTACCTGGGGTGTTTTGCACAGAGCAGAGAGGATGTTTGTGACGCCGCATGAAAATACCAAATGCAGATGCGCTCAATGTACTTCAAAGTATACACTTTGATTACAGAATGCTTTTTAATGTGCATCCTGCACAGCCAGAGCAGAAGATACCAGTTAATTTTCAGCAGGGACCTCCCAGGAAGGTGAAGTTATACCTGTCTGTTCTGGCGAGACCATAAAGGGATGTTTCCTTCATTTTGTTGTGGTTTCTAAAAAAATCGACTATTACTTAGGTGTTAATAAGGATCAACACTGCCAGTAGCTGTAATTATATATAAAACAGCTGATAATTAAAATCTGAGCTTGGAAATAATTGATTTCAGATACATATTTGATGTTATATATATTCTACAAGTTGTCCCTCTTCAGGCATGTACCAACTGAAAAAAGACAGATGTTGCTGACGACATTTTTGTGATGATGGGAAGCTGGAGATGGCAGAAAAGTTGAAAAGATTATGCAAGTGCAATGATTTTTGACACAGGGGGCAGGAGCTGTACTTGGGTTTCATTCCCCTTCTCATCAAAAGGCTAATTTCCCCCTTTCTACATTCTGTTTATGTGGTTTATTTTACAAAATCCCATGTACCGTTTCCTGATTCTGTATGCAGTGAGCATGTGCAGGCAGGGAGTCAACAAGGGACCACAGCTGACATTGCAGTAGGAGTAGAGGAGCAATTGTGGAAAGGTTACCACTGACATATACAGACAAGAGATTGAATTTACCCGTTGTCCTGATGGACAGCCTTAATTTGGGCAATTATACCCTGCTCAATATGGATAAACACTGTAAATCATCCTAATTTTAACTCTGAAGAGGAGATTAGGGCAGCACGGATAAACTATCTATGCATGTAACACAATATATGTTTCACTCTGAAGCAGTGCACATAAAATACAAATATGATCTATATGCTTGCGAGAGTTTAGCTCAGCTGTCACAGTGAAATTGGTTGTGGTTTTATTATCGCATACTTAGTAAGCACTTACAGCACTAAACCAAACCATAGCTCACTCCCGGGGACCAGCGTCTGCTAAAAACACTGAGCCCCTTCTGGATGTTTCTTTGTATTTATTTATTTATTTATTTTGGGTGGGTTGAGGTTTTTTTTTGCTTGTTGTTGTTGTTGTTGCTGTTTGGTTTTGGATACAGAGCTACCTGTGACCTAAGCACAGTTATGGCATGATTCCACCTCCAACAACGGCAGAAATTTCCCAGTTAATTTTCCCAGGGAAGTTTGAAGGCGTGTTTACGTGGAAGCCCTGGGACAGCAGCTTTGTTAATGCTGCACGCACTAATCCAGTTAAACATCTGTGAGGATCAGAGCTAATCGTGAGGCCGAGCAGCACTGCACACCCCCGAGCACCGAACACCAGCGCTATGGCGGTGCCACGGCCCCGCTGCTCCCAGCGCGCCGCCCGGGTGCCGCTGCCCACCTGCACAGAAGCAAAGTAACCCTACTCTTCCTAAAGACCATTTCTTCCCCTGCCACCGGAGCTGCAGAACTGGCAGCCGCTGCCACAGATCGCCCCCAGGCCGGGCTGCACCCTCCTGGCCTCACACGTTTCCCCAGGCCCCGCCACGTGCAGCTCCTCTCGCGCTGCATCCTGCGGTCTGCTGCTTCCCCAGCTCCTGCCCCCAACGCCCTCGCAACAGCTGTGGGCTCAATTATCGAAATAACATTTTAATAGTCTCGTAACTGAACTCAAAACGTGCCAGCGGAGAGGCTGAAAGGATCCTTCTAACATCTTTTAGCTGAACTTACTAATAGGCTGCATTTCAGCCACGAGGCTGTCCTAATGCGTGCCACGTACTGCTGGAGCCATCCCTCCCACCTCCCGTTGCTGTTTGCTGGCTCTCATCTCCTAACCGACTCGATGAACTACGCGAGTATCAAGGTGGTCAGTGCTCCCACGCACCAGGCCTGGGAGGAAAGCCGACGACCAGGAAATTATGAGGAAAGCATCGGCCCTGCCGCTCATTAACGGGGCTGACACGTTGGTACCCAATCAGTGCTCCCAAGGAAGCGGATGTGCTAAATGTACTTACGCAAATTGTTTAAGATCACTAGGGGTTTACTTGCTTTTAACACTTAAAAGAAAAAAAAAGAAAGAAAGAAAGAAAGAAAGAAAGAAAGAAAGAAAGAAAGAAAAGATTTTCTATGAGAAGCATTAGTTTCCTTTTTTACTGCCTTCTCATCTGAACCATTTCTTGCTTTCTCAAATAATTCTAAAGGGAGTCCAAACTAGTACTTAGCTGCCAAGTTAACTTTTCCACGCAAACTCCAGAGTAAAAGGTGAATGCACATGGAAACCGTGCCGTGATTTCTTAGTAAATAAGCCATTTAATTCAGCCAACTTTTCTTCCTCTTTCCTTCTTTTTACCATTTCTTTTACCACTGTTCTTGGCTTTGGGCAGAGGTTTATTCTAATTCTAATGACAGCAAGTGGTGAGTTTATCCTTTTCTCCTCACATATTTTTCTGAACTACTTCTTAAAAAAAAAAAAAAAAAGAAAGAAAGAACCTGACAACACATGTACGCTCAGCTCAGCCCGCTGTATCTCGCACTGAGGTTCTCTATACCCATCTTGAAAGTCCGCAGCAGGTTTGGCAAGTCATTCACTCCTGAACATGAGGATCCAGGTGAGTGCTTTGTTAGACAGGGTCTCGGTAGCTCTCCCAGTGAAGTCCTAGCCCAGTGAAGTCTTCCAGCTGACCTCGGTGGGATCAGGATTTCATCCCCTCTCACAGTTGTAAATACCTGGCTATATTCTTGGCAAAAAGAAACAGATTTTGAGGACGAGATTATTACTTCAGGTAACAGCTTAGGAAAACACCCTCAGCTGAGGCACTGACAGCGAAGGCAGCAGTACCCCGGCCACGTCTGTTCGGGCAGGAGGCTGTGTCTGCTCTGCCCAAGGAGTGCTGCTGGCATCTCGCTGTAACCGATGTGCTAGTTTTGCTCAATTTTACAGCCGACTTCAGCAAGGCACTGGGTTGTTGCATGAATTATCTACGGTCAGCCAACCTATAGATGTGCCGCCTGCCCCCTCCCCGCTAGCCGCATGAGCCATGTGTTGGTCAGGCAGATTCACTCGGGCTGCTCTGGAAAAATCTGCCTGCATGTGCTTCGTCTGCTGCGCGGCGAGCTGAGGCCGGTGTCCAGCCGGCAGATGGAGGAGCGCGAGCGCTGCCCTCCGCAGATGGAGCCTCTTTACCCTGCCCTTGCTCAACTCACCCGGGAGATGACCCACTAAGAGAGCCAAGTATCTCTAATTTGTCTTTACCGCTATTCGGTGTGGGGCTTCCTTGTGCTTTAGGAGCGAACACGAACAATCGAGGTGCAATGAAACGAGCAGAGAACACCAGACAGCATTACCCCAGCCGCCGGATTTCAGTTCACAAGCTGCGGTCCGGGGGAAGCGCTCCCTGCAAGCCCGCGGTGCCGCTCGAGGCGATGCCCGTGCACCACGTGGGTCCCAGCGGAGCGGATCCATAGGAGAGGCTGCCAGAAACACTGCAGAGTGCTACGCCTCAAAATACACCACAATCAAATTATTTATTTTAATGTTAATACAGAAACAAAAATGAATATAGACCTTTTCTTCGTTTCTATTCATTATCTCTTACAGCCTAACAGTATCTTTAGAAATCCCAGGGTGATCAGCAAATCCAGGGAGATTTAAACTATATTTTTGTATTAAAATAGTCAAGGATGTAGGTGACACGTTGTGGCCCCGTGTAATTTAAATGTGATAGATTTAAAGGAAGAAAGCTCCTTTCAGTCTGTTGCAGAGTGGGCCAGATTCCCATCTCAATTACAGGGAGATAAGCCCAGACTAACAGCGCTGGCTTCTGAATGTTGGACTTACTCCAGATTTACACTGGGTGTAACTGAGATTAAAATATAAGCTATTGTGTTCACGTCTCATTCTCTCTGAATGAAATATTTATCTGTGCATCACAAATAGGTAGGAAAACCCAGTGCATAGTTCTCCAAGCTGCCCAAGTCCCTAATTATAAAAAGGGAACAGAGCTTTAAAAAGGACATTCATCTTCCTTTCTTCATCACAATGATATCTTCAAAACTAGAATATTAAGGAAACAGAAACCAGGGTTTTTAAGGTTTTTACAGTCTGTGCTCCAGGGGAAAACAGGCACTCAGCTACGACTGAAATTGCTTCACAACGTGTGCTTCTGGGCCTGTGTTATCCTCACTCCACAGATGAGCAGAAAATATAGTTTGTTTCTTTTTTTTTTTTTCCCCCTGGTTTGGCATCTGTGGCTCACTTAATGCTCCTGGATCCTGCAATGTTCTGAGGGAGAGACAAAGAGCGCTCACTGAATATTTTACTGGAGAAAAAACCCTGCTCCTGTCTTCTCTAAGTGTGTCTTGTGCATCCTTAAAATGACCCCTTATAGAGATCATGTGAAGAAAAATAAAATCACAGACCTTTTGTTCGTGAAAAAGCTGAATCTTTAGGGTCAGTCGCTTCCCTTTGAAGAGCCAAGATCGGATTCATTTCAGAACTCATCAAAACAAACCATTTATCATTAAAATATTAACTTTTTTTTTTTTTTTTTTTTTTTTTCAATGCAGATTCATCCTGTGCAGCAGGAGGGCTGTAGCAGCAGGGATCAGCACGTGCCCAGGACTGGCAAGGACATCCCTCTCTGCCAGGCCCCCAGGCAGCACCAGGCGCCTCCTGAGCCTCCTACAAGCCCAGCTCATCCTCATGCTCTGTGCCACTCAAAGCACCTGGAGTTACAAAAACACAGGCAGCTGTAAGTACTCATCCATGTCTACGTTTAAGCAAGGAAAGGCAAATGCTTAGTCCAGAGTTCAAACCCTGAAACTAGGCTGAATGACGCGTTCTGTTGGGACACACATCCCCGCTGGCTGGGCTGGGACTTGGTGTCAGTAAGACTGGACTTAGCAGCCCAAAGCCAGCTGATGTACACGACGTTATTCAGCAGCCACCTGACCACCTCCAGTCCCCTGCTTTGCTGCACGCAGACAGCAGTGCAGGCTGTGGGGCTGTAAAAATCAAGCCCATGAGGACTGAGCACATCCTGTGGTCCTTACAAGCCCCCAGGCACTAAAACGATCTGAAACCCTAAGGCAGTTCCCTCACCAAGGTGGTATTTGAGCTCCCAGGTTCACATCTGTTCCTGCGCTAATGATCTCACGATATGATACCATTTTACAGGCAAAACTCCTGTGGACTTCAGTGCTGTTTGTCCAAAGCCAAAGTGTATTCAACTACACAGTTTAATAAACATAGCTTGTTTGACACCAGTCTCTTGTAGGCATTTGCATTTCTGGTGAAATGATAACTGTTGTGCCCATGAAGCTCGTACTTTTAGCTCACTCTAAGTGCATCGAGGAACTCAGTCTCAAGTAAAAAGTTCTGCAAGACCACCAGCTGGGCCACGCCGTGAGTACCGCGCCGAGCTGGGCGGCTGGCAATGAACCCACACAGCGGAGTTCGAGGCGACGCTCTGACGTCAGGTCTGGGGTTCGTTTTACCCCACTCAAGGATAACCCACGTTGGACTGAGATGCTAGGACAGTCCATCGCCACCTCAAACTTACAAGCAGCAGCACAGAGGAAGCTCAGGGGGCACCTGCCACCCTCCAGAGGCAGAGGTTACCAAAAAGCGTGCCAACCCATGGCCTGCCTGCAGCCCCGCGCTGAGCAGCAGCCCCGGCCGGTCCCCGGCCCCGGCCACGGCAGGCTGTCACCCCGCAGCCAGCCCCCACGTACCTACGGCTGTACCGGGCCTGGTTACAGATGGGCACAGGACTGAACACCTTCTCTGCTGTCACTGAATGCAAACAGTCTCCTTCACAACTTAATCGGTGACCACATTTGACTTCGGGTGAAAAAAGCCAGGACAGACCAACTTTATCCTTGAGCCAACAACAACCCGAGCCCTTCGCAGAACATGAGAAGGAGGAGAAGTTTTTAGATTTCATAAAGCATAATCAAATACTGTTTAGGTTGATGTGATGCAGCACAAAGCTCCTACGGAAAGTATACGTCGGTCTCCTGTTGCTGAGAGCAGGGAATAGGCTGCCTGTGACTGGAATACGCTGCATTGTTTGAGCTGCAGCACGGCGCTGGGAAGTCCTTGCTGATTCTGACTCATGCAATGAAGAAGTGTCCTGAGAGTTCAGGAGCAGAGAAGATTTATACCATATCCGTGATATTTATATTAATAAATGATTCATGTTATTGCAAGGACCACTGCTCAAAATACTTTGCCTTTAGAATTGTGGACAAACAAAAAAAAGTGCGTTTCTCAAGATCTACTGATGTGGGTTTACACGGAGCTCTAATGTAATCACAAGAACATTAAACAGTACGAAAGTCTTCTCTCTTTTCCATGGCTGATTAAGCAGTTGGGAACAGAGAATTTACTGTGAAAAAAGCAAACAATTATACGCTATCTGAGGTAAACATTACCTTAGTAATGGAAGCTGAGCTTTAGAACCTTATTGTCAGTAGGGATTAGCATTATAATACTTAAAATGACATTTATAACACTTACTGAAATTACAAGAATGAAGTCTGTGGAGACACAGAAATGAAATCAGCTCAATGTGTTTTTATAAGAATACTGAAATCTAAGTCCCTTAGAGGAAAGATATAGACATTAACAGTTTTTGCAGGCTTCCATTAGCTGTTCAAATTTGAATACTGTTTCTTAGGTGAGCTCTAATCTTCTTTGAATCCTCCCAACACATTTTATCTGTAAAAAATTGTAGTTAAAAATTTAGTTTGATGGAATGATATTTAAGTGCTTTTCCTCATCTACGCCCTGAAAGAGCCCCTGAGAGTCTTACTGTAATTTGTTCAAACGAAATAATATTTTCGTTTCCTGGGTTCTCTTTGTTGTCTTGTGTGATGAAAAGTAACATTTCTTTTCTTTCGATCCTATTAAATGTGGCTTTCTGAATGCCAGCCGCTCAAT